>NC_082698.1:10094192-10394192 GCF_949987515.2 Delphinus delphis | reverse complement strand
ACCCCTCCTGCTCTCTCGGGCCACAGCTTAAAGAGTAGAACTCAGGACCCAGGCCAAGCCATTCAGCTTCTTCCATTTTCCTGTCCTAGGGCTCCTTAGTGGTAGTGAGGGGGTAGCGGCAGGGGGAGGTGGGAGAGGGCAGGGATTGAGCTAGGCTGGTCCCATCATAATTGTCTCCACAGTTTTTCTGGGCATTCTGGGGCAAGGTCACTTACTCTCCTCTGCTATGGAGTTCCTCAAAGGAAGTGAGGCCAGGAGATGATGCCCTGAATGGAGCTACGGTGAAACCAGATGTATCCCCTGGACTTTCAGCTTAAAATAAACATAAACTCTCTTCAGGCATTAAACACTTGGAACTGGATTTTCCATCACTCACATCTTCGAAAAGAGTCTCAACCAACAGGCCTTGTAGCAGACATTTTCCTTGCTTTCTAGAGGAGTTTCCATCATCTTCTGAGATGACAGATGCTGCTCAATGATCAGCTTTGCTGGTGGTAGTTGGGACCATCTGTGCAGCAGCCACGTGTGGTGGGGCCCTGCCCGCTCCCTTCCCAGCTTCCCTCGACCTTTGTTCCCAGCCTCTGCTCAAGCCAGAAACCTGGGGGTCATCCCTGGTTCCTCTTTGTCCCTTGCTCTTTGGATCCAATCAGTCATCATGTCTGATTAATTCCATGTCCAGACAGCTCTCAAATGCACCCACTACTTTCCCTTTCCTCTGACATCACCCTAATCTGAGCGTCTGCCACCTCTTATGGGGGCCCCTAAAATAGTCCCTAACCAGTTTCTCCCTCTACACCTGCCCCATCTAACCCTTTCTCCCCCAACACCCAAGTGAAATTGCAAACTGTAAGTCAAATCATTATGTCTGCCCCTCCCCTATTAAATCCTTTGCGTGTGTGTTAAACCACCTACACTGCTCTGGCTGCACCAGCCCCCTTGTGGTCTCTGGAATGTACCAAGCTCTTTTCTGCCTCTAGCCTGTATGAGTTTCCTATTGCTGCTGAAACAAATCACCACAAACCCAGTAGCGTAAAACAACACAAATTTATCTTCTGGTTCTGTAGGTCAGAAGTCTCAGACAGGTCTCATGGGGCTAAAGTCCACATGTCTGCAGGACTGCTCTCCTTTCTGGGGCTCTGGGGGAGAATCTGTTTCCCTCACTCTTAATTTTATAGAAGCTTCTTGCATTCCTTGGCTCATGGCCCCCTCCTCCTTCTTCAAACATTGCAACTCTCTGATCCTTTTTCTAATGTCATATCCTTCTCTGGCTGCAGCAGGGAAATGTCTCTGCTTTTAAGGACTCAGGTGATTAGACTGGGCCCACCCAGATCATCCAGGATATCCTTCCATCTCAAGGTCCATAACCTTCATCTGCAAAGTCCCTTGTGCAACATCAGGTAAGATATTCACAGGTACTGATTTTGTACTGATTTCACTGTATGCCCACAGCAATGTCAGTCACAGGGTATTTGATGAATGAATTTGATGAATGAATGAATTTGATGAATGAATGAATGAAATTGGCATTGAACTTTAAGCTTAGCCCTGCCTCCTTCTTCAGGACAAATCCTGGCCTGACGCAGAATGGATTTCGGGAGCTCTGACCTGGATTTCTGGGATTCAGTACCCAGCCTCCCTTGCCGTGACTCCACCCCTGCCCCGTCCCCAGTCAGGAGGCCACGTGTCCCCTCTGATCCTGTGAGCCAAGCCCCTGGCGGAACCACTGCTTTATCCGCCCTTGTCCACATGATTCCTGGATTAGGGTCTACTCTTGACCTCTGCTGGCGAGGGGTGCATTTCCTTCCTAGCACTTCTCAGAATTACTAATTTTACATGTCATCATCTATCCTTCAGTAAGCAGTGTACCAGGAGGACAGTGTTTGCTTCTCTTTTGTTCCCTGTTGGATCCGCAAGACCCCACCTAGTGCCTGGTTCCCTCCCTCCCCAGACACTCAGTGGCTGCTGGTGACTGCACGGAGACCCTGACACTTCCGTCCTGTGTAGACCACCCAGGACTGCCCATGGATTGCTTCCCTTCTCCACACTGGAGCTCCCCAACACTGACTGCCCTGTGCACTGACCCCAGGTCCTCCAGAGGCCACATCTGGACTTCCTCTTCCCATTTCCAATCCAGTTCCCTTGCCTCTATTCCATGCTGTGGGAATTTTACCTCTAATGCATATTCTGGGATGAATACCAACCTCAGGAATGGGCACGAGTCCAGAGAGAATAATATAGGCTTTACTCAAGCAATATTTATTGAGCACCTGATCTGTGCCAGGTCTTCTGTTGAGAGTTGCACCAAACTGAGCAACCACAGAAACTACCCTTGAGAATCCCCCAAAATGGCAAAGAAACAAGTAACTACCCTCGAATGATAAATGCTCCAATTCTCTTGCCACAGCTATGGGGGCCGGGGCAGAAAAGCCAAGAGTCTCCAGTTGTCTCTCCACCAGACCATCCTGTTAAGGGGAGCGCTCAGGGTTAGGCTTCCCCGCCCTGGCTTAGGGAGAGGGGAGGCTGTGAGAGCCCATGGAAAGGTTAAGGGTCAAAGCAAGGAGTGTGAACAGAATTTTACTTCTCATTTAAATGTAATTCATGTCTCATTCCAGCAAGACAGAGGCTCAGGCTCAGATGTTGCAAAGATTTTAGAAATTGTAAGGTCGGTTCTGCAAACAGGTACTCATCTCTCAGGTGAGGATCTGCATGTCTGACTTCACGGAAGGTCTATAGGAGGAACGAAGGCAACAGAAGCAGGGTGACTGGAGCAGGGCCAGAGTTGCCAAACTAGGAAAGAGGATACAGTTCCCCTGCGCCCTACTTCTCAGAGGCTCTTCCTCAGATGCCAAAGTGCTCAGTGGGGAAAATTGCAAAACAGTAGTAAAAAGGTTTTCAAGTTGGAAAATGCAGCCCTGAAGTTAACCGAGGCACCAGCCAGCTCGCGGCATTCCGTCATTTGTCAGCTGAGATGGGGAGATCCCGGAGCAGCCGGTGAACCGGCAGGCAGATGACACCGGGATGAGATGTGTCATCCCTCCCCTTGGTCTTGCTTGCCCATGGACCCCCATCAGAGGGTTGATGGGAAGACATTTGCAGGCCTGGTACGTTTCTCCAACTCGCAAGCTGCTGTTAGTCCTTTACTCTGGGCCTCCGTGTGGCTGACACAGAGTTTTACTAATGCAAAGTGACCTGCCAAACCATTTTGGCCATGTTTTGCTGGAAGCCAGAGAGAGGACAAAGAACGCTATAAAAAATAACAAGCAAAGCAGAATGCCCTGCCTGTCTCCCTGAGGTGACACCAGCTATTTTCCCATGAAAATAAAGGGAGCAAGGAATAATTAAGAGAAGGGGGAGGGGAGACGCAAAGAAACCCATCTGTAAAAACAGGAGGATTTTCAATGACTTTTCAGTAGCAAAGGAACAATTATTATAGTCTTCTGAGGGGATTCAGAATTCCAGAAAATGGAGAGACCTCGAAAGTGAATCAATGCTGTTGTTGTTTTTGTTGTTTAACCAGCCTTCCCAAATGTTATGTGAGCCTCAGAATAAGTTTTAAGAACTGCCACTCTGTTCTCGGATGTGAAGGGGTCTCCACGGGGCTTCTACCCTAATCTGGGTAAGTAAAGAGTGGATTAAGCCGGTAATTTTCAGTAGCTAAAAAAGAACTACAAAGGCACAAGTGCTACCAATTATATCTCAACACAAACCCGTGCCTCCTTAAGCCTGGATGCAGACAAGGCAAACAATTTCATAGTCAACCAGGGTGTTCTCGGGGAGACCTGGGAACATGCTGTGCGCATTAAAGGGGAGATATCTTGCATGTGCAATTACTCAACACATCTTTAAAACTGTAAACACTTGTTCACATGTGGAGAAGTTTAGAGCTGCGAGGGCTTGGAAAACCCACCTGGCAGGCGGGTTCCCTCCATCACTCCCCAGTTGCGGAACCGTTCTCCGAGCCCACTGTTCTTCCCAGAGCCAAACCCAAGTCAGCAGAGAAATCACCAAGGACTGGCGGGGGGCAGGAGTTCGTGCGCGCGCTATTTTTAGCCAGAGCACTCCCTCTTCCCCTGTCTGGATTGACCCGCTCCCATAAACCTTGCCTCCATCTCTCCCCCCACAAACCCCCCACCTCGCTGCCTCGGGGAGCTGGGAGCTCGCAGAGATGCCATCTGGCCTTGGCTAGCTGCTCTCTTCACCTTTGAGTGGCACGGAGGATACTGAGGTTTCCAAAGAAATGCAGCGGAAGATGACCGCCCAGCTGTTTTTTGGAAACAGTAGACTGTGTGGCCTCAAAGACGACCCACCATGCATGGAAAAATCATCTTTCCCCACGTGCTCAACAAAGGAATGTATAGAACCCAAGGACCCCAGCCTATAATGACGGGAATCAAATGGCAATAAAGCAAGGTTTGTTCTATCCTGTCAGCCTCTGGCCTGGCTCACTTGAGAAACACACTCCTATATACATAACAGATGAGTCACACGTCAAATGTGGAAAAGATCCATTAGATCGCGCTGCTCAGCTGGCTGTCCAACGGAGAGGGCACGGCTGCGCCTCCTTTCCCGGGGCTGGCGTTACATGTCTCCGGCAAGAAGCTGATGGTTTTGCTTTTCTGATTTAATTTGCCATTGTGAGCCCACTGGGGAGGGAGCAAAGCTCATTCCCTGGCCTCTCAGATCCCCACGCATTCTAGGCGCTGGTCTAGGAGACCAAGTACTCTAAATTCAGAGGGAAATACATTCCCCGCCGTGGAAAAATGGCAATAAATCCATGAGAAATTAAAATTTCACTTGAAATGGAAATTTTACCATCACCAAAATCCACCAGATTTTGGACTGGGGGGTTGGGAAAGAGGTTTCCAAAATGAAATGATGTCTACAAGTTGTTTGTTTCAAAGGATGTAATCTACTGTAAAAATGAAATAATCATCCCACCTGAATAAGAGTTATTTCTCTTCCAGCAGACCTTTTCCAGGCTCTATAATTTTACTGTTAATGGGCAGAGGGAACGGAATCAGCTAGGTAATGGGCACCCCTAGCACTGAAGTCATTTAATTAGCACCAGTAAATGAGAGTTACCCAGGTGCTGGAGCACAATTAGCTGTGCCCAAAACATCTCCCATGTCGGTCGGCCAGTAATTAGAGTCAAGGATGGGGAGCTAAGCACCCTGGGAGAAGAATCCACCCCAGCCAGGGACAGGACCAGGCCAGAGGTCTAGCTCTGCAGCAGGCGGAGCAATGCTAGCACCCCAAATCCCAGGAAGGCATCACGCTTGAAGCAGAGGCAAAGAAATGAGTGAAAGAATCACATAATAAATGATAACAATATAGTGTTCTCCAAGTACCAATAGGCGTTATCTGGGGAACTTCCCTGGCAATCCAGTGGTTAAGGCTCCACGCTCTCAAGGCAGGGCGCACGGGTTCAATCCCCGGTCGGGGAACTAAGATCCCGCATGCTGCCTGGCGTGGCCAAAAAAAAAGTTATCTGGGCTCTGAAGCCATATCGTCTAGGTTTGAATCCTAGCTACATGCTTTGAGTAAGTGACTAAGATCTTTCTGTCTCAGTTTACTCATCTGCAAAATGGGTATAGTAAAATCTCCCTGAGGTTTAAATGAGTTAATATGTATAAAGTGCTTAGAAGAGTGACTGGGAGGGACATGGTAAGCCTTTCATAAATGTTGTTATTCTTACAACAACAACTATAATATTTTTTATTATTCTTGTTATCATTATATATTAATCTCACTTTATTTTGACACGGCCAGTGCATCATGGCTGCCCATGGTCATCCAGCCACAGTGGTGGAATAAGCAGAGTAGTAGTAGTAATTGCAGTAATAATAATAATAATAGGTTCTACTTAATGCCTACCATGTGCCAGATTTTCACCTAGCTGCTCTATCTGACTCCTCTCCTCTGCCCTAGGTGCGGCCCACAGGTCAATTCCAGCCTGCCCCCTGTTTTAGTAAATAAGGTTTTACTGGAACTCAACCAAGCCCACTTGTTCACATATTGTCTGTGGCTGCTTTGGGCCATGACAAAAGACTTGAGTAGTCCCTAGAGACCATACAGACCTCAAAGCCTAGAATATTCCCAGCTGGCTCTTTAGTTAGCTTACATTCATTCTCATAATAACCTGTGAGGTAGGTTTTCTTTGTTTCCTATTTTCAGAGAAGGAGACCAGGCTTCAAAGAAGGTCAAGGATATGCCTAAAGTCTTTCCTGCAGGGGCTAGACCTCATTTGACTCCAATATATCGCCTCTTCCGGCCACACTCTCCCGGATCCAGGAGCCCAGAGTGTGTTCTCAGCTCTGGGTCCATCACCGTCCACCGCAGGTGGGGGAGAGGTGAGCTGGACACAGCCAGGTGGGCGGCTGCTGATCAGGTGCTCTCCTTCCCCTGGAGAGAACGATCATGAGCAGGGTGAAGTCCTTCAGGGCAGGGACAGTCTCGGTCGCACACTCTCCTCCTCCAGTAGTTTGACACCAGTTTAATAAACACGCCAGTAGTTTATTCATGGTCCCTGCCGAGGCTCCACTGTGTGAGGCAGGAGGGTGACAGAAGCAGGTGCTCCGCTGGGGACGGTTTCAGGGCTGTGACAAGGAATCGGCATTGAGTTACCCCTTGGAGACCGGTTGGTAACATTCGTTTACCAAATGGTGTGGTAATTACCCAGAGATCTGTCAAATTTCAAATGTGTTCAGAAAGGGGACGTTATTGCTACCACATGTGGTGGATGTTAAGAAGCATTTTCCTTGTTGGAAAAGTGCCCCCAATTGCAAAGTCCTTGAAGACAAAAGGTTCATCTCAACTCCCCTCAGGTGGTTGCCCATCTCAGAGACACAGGTGTCGGGGTGGGTGGGAGGGCCCACAGCGCTGGGCTTGGAAGGGAGAATGTGGCCTGGGTTGGCTATGTAGGCTTGGGCAAGCCCTTGCCCCTCTCTTCAACGATAAAGTGATCCTTATGAATCTGAAGTTCCCATGCTCCAAAATCAAATTCCATTTGCTGCAAGGGAGGCTGTCCTCAGCAGCATGACAATTTAGTGAGCATGTGGCCTTTGAGATGAATTCATATCCTTGTTCTGCTGTGTGAGCTTGGGCAGGTTGGTTAGCTACTCTGTGCCGCTTTCTCCTCACTTGTAAAATGGTGAGCACGGAGGTGCCCACCTCTGCTATTTTAATCCTACTTTGAGTAAAGAGACAGCCCCAGTGTCTGGTCCATGATGAATACCACACACATCATACACGTACACACATTATTTATTACTTTTTTCATTACAAGCGCACCTTTTTCCCACTTGGGATAAGCTCTGAGAGATCATTTTATAAGGAAGTCCATTGCAAGCCTGTCTAGTCAGGATCGAGGTCACTAAAAGACCCGGTTCTGGTGCAGAATCTTTCTGCACTTTCTGATCTCAACCTACATCTCCGAGTTGTGAAGCTGGGCTGAAAATTCTGGGGCCTCTGGGGAAAAGGGGTGGGAGGTTTGTATGTTTTTGTTTTTCCCTCCGCTCCTCTGACTTCGCTTCTGCCAGCTCTGGGACCAGCCAGTGGGTCTCTCCGGGCTTCTTGCCAGGTCCAGTTTGAGGAGCTGACCTCAGAGTCCTCAAAGGGGGGAGAAGTTAAAAGCACTCAGTGTAGGCACCAAATATTGGTTCCGATCTGCTTTCCTCACTGCCTAGGACATTCCCCTCCCCTGTCCTCCCAGGTTTACTCCTTCCATAGAGGCTGATTGAGCACCTACTATGGTCCGTTCTAGTGAACAGAGAAAGGTCCCTTCACTGGAACCCATACTCTTTTGGAGGGTGTGAAGGAGATATACTAAAAATACAGATAAAGAGGTACTATAATATATGTCAATAAGTGATGTAGAGAATAATTAAACACAGAACAGAGGTAACGATGAGGCTTCCTCTTCATTTCAGGTATGGTAAGTCCCCTACATACGAATGCACTCCATTGAAGAGCACATTCATAAGTCCAATTTGTTCGTAAGTCCAACCAAGTTAGCCTAGGTACCCAACTAACACAATCGGCTATATAGCACTGTACTGTAATACAGTATATAATAATACTTCTATAATACTTTTTTATAATACTTTTCACACAAATCATAATGTATAATATTTTCACACAAATCATACATAAAAAACAAATAAACACAAAAAATAAAGAAAACATTTTTAATCTTACAGTACAGTCCCTTGAAAAGTACAGTAACGCTACAACAGCTGGCATACAGGGGCTGGCATCGAGTGAACAGGCAAGAAGAGTTACTGACTGGAGGAGGGAGGGAAGATGGGAGATGGTAGAGCTGAAGGACGGTCAGCAGTAGGAGACAGAGGGCGAGCTGCAATGTCACTCACGCCTGATGTTGACAGAACACACGTTCGCATCTTTGAAAGTTCGTAACTTGAAGGTTCATATGTAGGGGACTTGCAGTACTTGAAGAGGGCCTCTTTGATCAGCAGAGACCAGAAAGAAGTGAGGGCATGAGCCCAGTAAATATTTGCGGGAAGAGAATTCTAGGAAAAGACATGAACAAAGGCCCTGAGGTGGGAGCATGCTTGGGGGCTAGAGAAACATTAAGGGGCTGGTGGGGTATAGAAAGGGGGTAAAGGGAGAGAAGCAGGGCATGAGGTCGAGAGCTGGTGGGGGGCCAGGTTGGGCGAGGCCTTTCAAGCCACGATGAGGACGTGTGCTTTGAGGGTGAGGAGAAGCCTCTGGAGGCTCCTGGGCAAAGGTTTGAAATCCAACTCAAGTTCAAAACCCAGTTCTGTCACTTACTAGCTACTTGACCTTGGGTACTTAATGTTTTTGTACCTCAGTTTCCTAGTCTGTTAAATGGGGCTGACAACGCAGTCCGTTTCATGATATCGCTTGTTTTGAAAATCCAAGTTTATTCTAATGCAACTTATGATATGCCAGGGAACAATCTGAGCATATCTGAGCAATTTCATGCTTGGCTATCCATGATTTCAACTGCAAAACACACAAAGTGAACAGAAAACTGCACCCAGGTGAATGAAGTCCAGTATGGACACACAAATGCACACACACACGCCCCAAACATCTCCCAGATGCCTCAGTTCACTGCCTGTGTTGGGGGCCACACCCTCCCCAGGTGATGTCACAATTTTCCCTTTCAGAAAACCCTCCTTTTACCACGTCACACTAACTCACAGGTTGACCCTGTCTGACTCTTCCGACACCCACGTCTACAGCACGCTTTGTCTTTTCCAAGGGGTGGTATTTATGTATTTCGCCAGCACATTGATTTTTAGGAAGGCATATGCCACATTAGAGCAGAACTGACTGTAGTACTCACCTCCTAGAATTATTGTGACCATTCAAAGTAGTTAGTACTTACAAAGCAATTACGTGTCTAGCTAGCACATACTTATTGCTATAAGGACTTACCCTGCTTACTGCTGCTGTAAGTTATTGTTATCGTTATCAGTGGCATGCCCTCTCAAAGGGCCACTCCGGCAGCTGGGTTGAGAACAGGCTGTAAGTGGGCAAGAGTGGAAACCCAGAGACCGCTTAGGAGAATGTTGCAAAAATCCAGTTGAGCCAGGATGGCAGCTTGGATGAGACCGTAACAGGAAGGTGGGGAGATGCGGTTGGATTCTACTGGGAAGGTTTATCCAACCAAATTTACTGATGGACGGGGTGTGGGAGTGGGATGGGAGAGAAAGGATGACTCCAAAGATGTTGGCTTGAGCCAAGGAAGGATGGTAGTGTTCTCCCCTTCGATGGGGAAGGTTGTGGAAAGAGCAGGGTTTGGGGTAATCAAGTGCACTATTTTGGACCTGTTCACCATGATGCCTCTTAGCTATTCACGGGGAGGTGCCATGGGGCCCGTCGTTTCCTCCACTCCTTTCTTTACTGTCCCTGAATGAAGAGAGCTGACCTGCCTTGGGCTCCCCATCACCCTGGTTTTCCTTCCTCCCAGCAGTTCTCAGCTTTTTGGTACAGCATTCTTGGCTAGACTATAAGCATCATGAAGACGGAACCATGTCTTATTCGCCACTTGATTTCCAGAGCACGCGGTAAGTGCTCAATAAATACGTCCTGAAATAAGTGAGTGGGTGAGTAGTGTGGAGGCATCACTTCTCGTTACAGAGTGGCTTCGCCATCACCCCCAGGAATGGCTGTGTTCTGCCAATGGGCTGGACCACCAGCCCATCAAGGAACAGGACCAGGATGCGGCAGGAATCTGGCCAGATCCAGGGCTCCTCAGCGGGGATGCTACTGGTGTTTTGAATAAAATCCCTCTTCTAACAGGACACCTGGCATCCTAGAGCCCAGAAAAGTCATGCCTGACTCACTCCCTGCACCCTGTGAGAACAAAACACCCCGGTGGAGAACCACAGTTCCAGTATCTTATTACAGGGGCCCCCACCATTTCCATTGAAAGTGTCCTGCAGTCTGAAAAAGACAGAAACACCACTAACAAAGCACAGATTTTTACTAATAGAAACACAAATGTGACAGAGTAAATCCTCTGGTTTTTACTAATACAAGTGTTTAGAAAGGTAGGGTAAAATTTTAGTGATAACATGACCAACTATCCGGATTTGCCTGGGACTTTCCGCATGTTAGCTTCCCCAGAAATCCCTCCGGCCCGGGCAAATCCAGATGGCTGGTCATGGTGGTACCACCCTGAACCTCACAGGGTCTGTGCACTTTTCCAAAAGCTGACCTCCAGTCCTGGTGTGCAGAGACCTTTCCTGTTACAGATTAGCGGATCAACCTCAGAGAGGCATGTGACTCTGCCCTTGGCACCCAGCGAGGTTTTTCTACGAGAGTGAATTCCCACTGGCAACACCAACATCCAAAGTGAAATGCAAATTCAATACAGTCCACCATATCCTTCCATCTTCTTAAGGAATTAATCCACTCTCTGTTTAGCTCTGGCTATATCTCCTGGCTGTTTCTAGGAGTCACCAGAGCGTGGCAGACAGCAGGGACCTCACAATGAGATGATAACTAGGGTCCTGAGATCCGTACCCCATGTCTTACTGGATCAACAGTGAAGCTATACCCGGGGATGACTAGATGAATCTGGGAAAATATGACATCGGCAAATCCTGTTTCAGGGGCTTTAGTTTCTTGCTAACTATGAAGTAAGTTCAGCTGCTTGTTAAATTACACACTGAGATATTTAAGAAAGCAGGGGGAAATTAGCAATGACAGCTATTTCATTTAAATTTTTTAAAGTAGGGATAAATGAATATAAGGCCTGTTCCCAGGCTCCAGGCATATCTGCCTATCAAGTTACCTTTGACTTGGCTATTAAAATGCAGCGGGGAGCGCCTGGATGCAGTCACATGAAAAGCACCTTGGAGGCTATCTCACAGTTGGCCGCACTCGCAGAACAAGAAGGGCCTTTCATGCAGGGATGTGGGCGCCTGGGGAGCTCGGCGAGGCTCGGGCGTCTCAGCGTTCCAAAGTGGGACTTCATATCACAGCCACTCAGGTGGAAAGGGGGCAGCTGGCCTGTCCCTCCTCCGCTCCCGCCTAAGGTCACAGATGAATAGAGCCCGATTGAGGAGTACAGCTGGCCTCACAGGCGGCTCAGTGATGTGCAGAGGAGGGTGTCCTGTTCGTAGATAAGGTTGGAGTCAGGGAGGCTGTGGGCTTCCCGGGGCGGTCAGTTGACAGCAACAGAGACAACACCGCATCGTGGAGAAGGGCCAGCTCGCTTTGGGGCAGAATGAAGCCAGGAGGACAGCACAGCTCACGTGGGCGCTGATGGGAAGGATGCCTCAAACTCCTCCCAGGAGGCTTAGCCTCCAAGAGCTAAGAGCACTTGTCCCGGGCCCCCCGGTCAGTTTCCACTCTACACAACTGAGACAATACAAACCCCATTTGAGAGCTGTGCCGAGCACGCTGGTTAAGAGCGCAGGCTGTGGAGGCCGACTTCAGCTCCTGCACATGCTAGGTGCTCAATTAACAGTTGCTACTCCTCACTATTGTGGACAAACTGTGATGGCAGCAGCAGCTGGTAGCAGACGCTCCTCTTAAAAGAACGAGCAAATCAGCACAGTCCTGGAGTGGGACTAAGCTGGCTCAAAGTGTCAACACAGGTGACTGCAAAGTGCCCACAACACTGGATGTCCCTGAAGGAGGGAGCACCACACAGAGAGAGCTCCTGGCCCCAAATCCAATCAGTCACGGGGATAGCAGCTCCCCGCCAGGAGTGCTGGCAAACGTGGGCTTCCCCTGTACCCAGCACGAGGAATCCCTGGGGTAAATTCAGAGCAGCATTGTCTCTGCCACAAGGGTTACAGCTGCACTGGAATCCTGCCTTTGCCCACTGACTCAGAGCTCTTTAGATCTGTTTCTTCATCTAATGATGCCCAGCCACAAGACTGGCAGAATGCCACAGACATAGTAAGTGATCAATAAATGCTGGCTTATTAACAAATTCAGATTAGTTGGGAAAATTGTATTGGTTTAAATGCCTGGGTTAAATTTCTGTAATTATCAAAATATTAAGCAAACTATTCTTGAACCTACAGAATACAATTTTATACCAACAGGACAGTTGAATAAAAGGGCACTATTCAGCAGAAGCAATCCATCACCAACTGAATGTCAGTGTAATCTACCTCTTTTCTACTCTGTTTTCATACACGGCCCTTCTTCTTCTCCTCTGCCTCCAGCAAACTACTCCCCTTCTTGCTGTGAAATCAGAAAAATGGGAGGAATAATTTGCAATTTTTTTCCAATTCTAATTAACATAGTTTTCTATTAGCAGGAGACACAAATTAGGCAATATATTATGGAGGAAATCGCTTAATAACCCCACAAGGTTTAGAGTAGATAATTAAGAATTGAAGAATCACTTATAAAAATTTCCATAAGGATTAACTGTAGCAGAGAAATGCAGTAGATAAAACTTAAGAGTGAAGGTTTCTTGATTAATTACAATGAAACTTTTTGTTAATCCTAAAAGATGACAGAGCGCAGTAGAAGGGGAAGCCACAAAGGAAATGGAGAAGAAGCCCACAGACACAGGGGAACATCCCTGAGAGTAGTTTTACAAGAGCCAGGGAAATGTTCGAGAAGGCAATGATTGGTAGCATCCAGTGACTTTTCATCCAGGATAAAGATTGAAGAGAATTTGGCATCTAGAAGCCTATGGCTGTCCTTACTCAGAGCATTCTCAGTGAAGTGATGGAGACAAAGGCAAGTTACAGCACAGGAGGGATAAAAAGTTTTAGGAGACAACACACAGAGTCTACTTTTTAGAGAATTTTGTAGAAAAGAGAATGAGAAAGTAAGAACTACACCTTGACAGAAGGGCAAGGTCAAGGGAAGTTGTTTTGTTTGTTTGTGGTGTGTGTTTCCCATTTGATTGTTTTAGGAGAGGGAGGAGAGCTTTATGGAGAGACTAAGAAGCAGGTAGAGGGGTAATAACTGACTAGATAAGGATGAGAGGGTATAACAAGGTCCTGGGGCGACCTGGGAAGATTGAGTCCAGTGACAGTTGGAAGGACTGGTCCAGGGGTGGAGAAAAGAAAGGAGGATGGGAAGAGATATGGATAAGTTTGGAGGTGATGGGGGAAGGAACGTAATGGAATTCATAGCCAAGCTTCTCATGTTCTTTGATCTCAAGACCATCCTCCTCAGCCATGGCATGAAGTGGGGGTGGGGCATGAAGGGAAAGTGGCAAAGGTTGAAACAAATCCCTTGCAAATGACAAGGGGATCAGGGATGGTGTATATTTTCTTACTGTATAACAAGTCACCATAAACTTAGCAGCTTAAAACAATTCACACTATTGCCTCAGTCTCTGTGGGTGAAGAGCATGAACATTGTTCACACGGGTTCTCTGCTCAGGGTCTCACGAGGCTACAACTGAGGTGTTGCCTGGGCTGTGTTCTCATCTGGAAGCTTGACTGGGGCAGAATCTGCTTCCGAGTTCATTCAAGTTGTTGGAAAAGTCCATTTCTTTGCAGCTGTGTGACTGAGGACCCCAGCTTCTTGCTGGATGTCAGCTGGAGGCCACCCACAGTTCTCTGCCACAGGAATGTCTTCAACAAGCCACTCATTTCCTCAAGCCTGCAAGGAGAGTCCCTCCCTCCAGTGTCGTAAGATAGATTCTTACATAATGGAACACACTCATGGCAGTGACATCCTATCACCGTTTCCATATCCTACGGTTAGAAGCGAGTCACAGGTTCTGTCCATGCTCAAGGGGAAGGCATAATAGAAAGGCACAAGCACCAGGAGTAGGATCACCGGGTGACACCTAAGGGTCTGTGCATCACAGATGGAGACAAAGACAGCAGATGAGTAGCAAGGCCCAGCGGAATCCAGAATCACATTAGTCAGATCTGGAAACTTTTCTAGAAGTTTCTAGAGAGAGCTTAGCTTAGGAAGAAGAACAGAGAAGGCAGACGATTTGATTCATGCAGGGCTGGAGACTGGTGTTTGGGGGTGGGGGAACCAAAGATGCTTCATAAAAGTCACTAATGATGCGTCGGTGCCCGGGAAGAAAGGGTGCTGCTGTACAGGTAGGGAGGGAGGGCTGTGCAGAGAGTGGGGCTCGCAGAGCTCAAGAGGCGGGCTTATTGGAAGCCAAGGACAGCGGGGAGCCAATAGGAGCTTGTGAGCGGAGGGTAAGGCGTCCAAAGTTATATTTACAGAAGCAGGGAAGACAAGGACCTGCATATGCCCATGGGTTTGAAGTCTAAAGACAGAATTCAGGGATGTGAAAGCCTCCAGTCTTGGAGGGCTTATCCTCAGGGACTTGAAAATCTGGCAAGATTATCCATACCCCAAACTTGGGAAGAGTGTGGACCAGACATCAAAGACATAGGAGACTACGTACATCTCCAGCTGCTGAGAGAGTGCCCCGTAGGCCGTGGCTCTATCAGTCTCAGAGAATTTGTAGAGCTGTTCCAGGCACAATACCCAGGTTCAGTAAATAGCTCTGCCAGGTCAATAGCTCACAGATGGAAAGTCTTGGCATCACCTATGGCTCCTCTCTTACACCCTAAATAGGTCAGTTATGTCTTCAAAATCAATCCTGAGTCACACCACTGCCCTTAGGCTACGCTACCATCACCTCTCTCCTGAAACCTAAAAGAGCATTTGAACTTGCGAATTTCCAACATTTCCTCTTAGGCCACTTTCAATTCAGCAGCCAGAGGGTTCTCGTGAAGTACAAATCAGGTCCTATCACACACCTGCTCGAAATTCTCCCAGGACTCACCACCTCACCAGAGGAGAACTAAACTCCTTTCCACAGACTCACAGGCCTGGCATGGCTGGTTCCCATGACTTTTCCTGCCACCTCTCTGCCGTGTCCCCTGTTGCGTACTGCTCTCTTTTTTCTTCCTTCCATGTATCAAGCACATACCCACCTCAGGGCCTTTGCATATACGTGCCATCTGCCTGAACACGGTCACCCTGGACCGTTCGCTTTCTTGCCTCATTCCTCTCAACTTCTGAAAGAGTCTTCCCTGACCACCCTTCCAGAAGAGCCGCCCGTGACCTGCCCCTCACTCGGCTGTACTTGTCGTTAGAACACTCCCTCTCGATTTAAGTCTTATCGTACTGTGGCTCCTCCCCGAGATCGTGAGGCGTGGGAGGGCAGGGGCTACATCTGTATTGTTGACCTTCACATATCCCCGGCTCCTAGGAAAGTCTCTAATGGTAGTGGAGACTCAACAACTATTTGCTGATGCACTGACCGAATGAACGGAAGGAAGGAAGCTAACAGTTCCTTAGTTTATTCCCCATTTTACAGGGGAAGGCAGTCAGCACAGTGCAGCCAGGGTGTCCAGAATTTGAATGTAGTGCAGAAATAACATAATATTGTACATTAACTATATTTCAATCTAGTGCAGAGATTAGAGCAAATCCTCCTGGCATTAAGCACTTCCTCAGCTAAGACTGAGGGACCCTTAGCTTCTCTACTCACTGTCAGCTAGAGACAGTAATATTTAGTTCCCGAAGGAGAAACTTCTTGTCACTGAAAGGTTAAAAAAGTTGGTTATTTGTGTTTCTTTAGTCCAGGTTTTCAAGAACCCGAGTACCAAGTACCCAAGTACTTTCATGTCCTGATGGAATTACTTCTGCCTAAGTTTTCAATAACCGTGGGGTGACGGAGGCAGTAGTATCCCTGCCCCTGACCTTGAGTTTCCAATTTCAGCCTTCATTGACAAAGGCACATCATTTTTACAACTGTACGAAATGAAATCACCAGTGCTTTCCCTTCCTTCCTACACTGACTGTCTTCACGGCTGGAAACAACGCCTGGTTGTTGGGTCAGAGAGCTGCAAATGGACTAGTAGGGCTGAATCAGCAAACTGTGTTCCGTGTGTACACACTGCCACTGGGAAGATGACAAACAGACCCCAAGAACAAGGAGCTCCAGGCACACGATTCTGGAAGTGTGTGAATGTCTAATTCTGACTTACACTCTTGGTAATGAAAGCAAGGCAGAGAAATGCCAAGAACACACAAAGAATTTACTGTCAATGCATTTTTACTGCAATTGTTTAGGTACTCTTTTAATCAAGCTATAATTGCTGTTGAGAAATTAACACGTGGGTACCTCTCTACAATCCTACAAGCTCTAATTACACTCACAGTGTCAAAAGAGCACCACGTGGTACCGAAACAAAACTTCAAAATTGAAAATTTGTTTCCCCAATGAGGTTTTTCAGCTTCTACACCACCCGCATTATTTCATTAAGGAGGTCCTATGTTGAAATACAAATATCCACAGAATCTGAGGTCAGCCTCCTCATGAATTGTTTGAATTGTTCAAACACTTCATCAAGCATGCATTAGCCTTGGCCTGTATACCTCTGGGGGTGGTGAACTTACTACTTACTAAGGAAGTCCTTTAACAAAACTGGACTCTGCCTCCTGATAAATTCCATCCAAGATCTAAGACCTGTCTTTTGGAGCTACACATTCTGCATGTAACTTTTCTCCCACTTGACAGGCTTTCAGACACTTGAAATGAGATGCCCTGGAGAAGGTCATCAGGGATGGGTACCATATTGAAAATGGGGTGTTTTAGATGGAGTTCCCAGAAAAGTCCATGAGATGAAGGCAAGTGATATAGTAAGCCTTCAGGGGAGACAAGGAAGGAGGGAGGAATCTAAACAAGTGGGAAATTTCAGGCAAAGCTCCACAAAACCCTAAAGCTAAGGAAAGCTTCAGAGCTGCCTATTCTGAGCCAGGACTGCTGGGCTTTCATACTCCCATCCTGAGAATCATTGGTCAAGGACTCCCGTAGGCGGGGAGGGTCAGTATAAACTCTCAGGCATTGCAACTCTGCACATGTCATCAAAGTGTTCCAGTATCCCACAGGACGTTCTCCAAAGAAAAGTCACAGGAGCCCACTCTCAGAGGCAACAGCATCTGATACCTAGAGACAGTTGCACACACTGGTAAAAAGAGATCTGAGGTGGGTATTTTTGGAGCAATAACATTTTTGACTGCAAAAATAATAATTGGAAGTCACCTAGTGGACTGTGAAAATCCCAGCTGCTTTCCATCACTCAGCAATGAGAAAACTTGAAGCAAGGCTCTCATCTCACAGGTAGAAGATGGAAAAGTTCCTCTCTGGAAAACTGATCAGCTCAACAGAAAAATCCAGAAGTGCTGAAGGTTTAGGTTTCCCCAGTGAAGAAGCTGGATCAACCTACAGTGAGCGCACAAATAACGCACACTCATACACACTAACACACACACCTAAACATAAAAACTCTTAAACATAAGCAATCAGGGAGTACCATTAACTTAAAGAAAGCTTGTAAGCCAGAGATCAAAGCTAACAAAATAAAAAAGTTGTGGGAAATCAGAGCAATGTGTTTTTTTTTTTAAAAGAACACTATAATTGCTATTCTCAGAAAGCCAAGAGGAATTATTTTACTCATGACATAAGAATCAGAGGTTATAAAAAAGGAGTAGTCATAAAACAGGAACAATAAAAAAATCTTTGAGTTAAAAGGCAGAGAGCAGGAATGAAAGATTCGATTATAATTTTGGAAGATAAAGGTGAAGAACAAGAAAAACTAGAGAGGCAGGAAATAAAGAGAAAAGAAAATTAGAACGCGATTCCAGGAGGTCCAACATTCTGGAATAGAGGTGTTCCAAAAGAGAGGACTGAGACAACTGTGGGGAGAAAATCATTTTTAAAAACTCAAGCATCAGACTTCTCAAACTGTTAGACCATAGGGCAAAGCTTTCAAAATTCTAAGGAAAGATGGCTTCCAAATTAGAATTCCATTTCCAACCAGACATCAATTAAACTTGAAGGTAGAATAAAGACATTCTTAGCTACACAAGTTCTCCAAACTATACTTTTCACACATCTTTTTCTCTGGAAGCTTCAGAGCATGTGCTCCACACATTCACACACAAGTATTTATATTTATATATATGTAACAAAGCAGGAAAAAGAAGAAATGGGATTCAAGAAGCAGGGGCCACAACATGGGAGAAAGGGAATATCTGATGGTGATTAAGGAGATAGAGGATGACCACCAAGTAACAAACCTGGAGGGCGGACAGACCTGGCTGGAGTGAGAGAATGTAGAGCAACAAAACGGATGAAGGATGTCTCCACAAAAAGGATAAAACTGAGAGATCAGTTGATGAGTTAGAATATCCTGAGAGAAGATTTAGACTTCTGATGAAATGTTTGGCGGTACAAGAAAAAAAAATGTGGTCATAGTACGCTAGCTGGCTCGGCTCAAAATACACCGTTATGACAAGGTCAATATTACATATTGAATATTCTAACTGAAAAATGATGATGTAACTGTTGGGGAGGGTGTGAGAAGAGAAATGGGGACATTGTGGGAAGTAGGCATGGACAAGACAGTTTAGAGTCTTTACCTTCAACAGTATTAGGCCAATCGACAACCTCTAGAACTAATAAGAAAAAAATAAAAATGTGGAAGTATGTATTAGTTCTCTGTCGCTGCTGTAACAAAATACCAAAAACCTAGTAGCTTAAAACAACACAAATTTATTGCCTTACTGCTCTGTAGATTAGAAGTCTGAAATGGGTCTCCCTGGGCTAAAGTCAAGGTGTCGACAGGGTCGTGTTCCTTTCTGGAGGCTCTAGGGGAGAATCCATTTCCTTGCTTCTCACACTCCTAGTGGTTGCCTACCTTCCTTGGCCCATGGCTTCCTTCCTCCATTTTCAAAGCCTGAAATGGTGGGTCAAGTCTGACTTCTAACTTCTGCCTCCCTCTTCCACTTTTAAGGTCCCTTGTGATTACATTGGACCCATCCAGATAATCCTGGGTAATCGCCCTATTTTAAGGTAAACTGATTAGCCGCCTTAATTCCACTGTCAATCTTACCTCCCCTTCTACTGCATAACCTAACATATTCACAGGTTCCAGGAATTCGGATGTGGACATCTTTGGGAGTCATCATTCTGCCAACCACAGAGAGAAATTGTGTTCCTGGGAAAAGTGATGTAAAACTATAAAAGAGTGGCAAATATCTCCTCTTAGAGAGAGGAATTGAGGTTAGGGAGGGGTAGGGTAGAGGGCAGCTGTTCTCCCTATAAACTAGTACTACTATTTGCCTTTTTAAAAAAACCCTATGTTAATGTATAACTTTAATAAAAAAAAAGCAATTAAATTACAAAATAAAACTGCCACAGCCAGGGAGGAATTTTAAACCCGTCAGAGACATGATGAGATTTGCCTTTTAGCAAGCTCCCTCTTGAAGATGATTCAGGGGTCAGGGTTAAAAACTAAACTCACCCATCAGTGATATGCCTGGGGAAACAACTCAAGAAGATGAAAAGAAATGTCTCTATTGAGGTCTGGACAGCATGATCAAAACCCTGCCGAGGAAATCTGAAAAGAAAAGAGAACTCAAAGACGGCATATTTAAAACCAGCATCCGGAAACTTCAGAACCCGTACCTGGGCTCAGCTCCACAGCAATGTCTACCTGATCTCTTACTATAGACCAGAGCCCCCTGGGGAAGGGGCCAGGCCTCCATTATGGCTGGGTATAAACAAGGACCTGCTAAGCCCTTGCACAAACAGTGACCCACAGTTTGTAACTACAAAGTCATCCCTATCAGGTCTCCCTGAAGTTCTCGTGGCAGTCGCGGCACTAACAGAGCATTTTTTGTTCTCTTGGCTATTGCCTTCCAAATATTTCCTTAATTTAAAATTAATGCAGACTTCAGTAGCAAGACAAGGAAAATCAGACCTGAAGAGGTAATGGTCCATTGAAACAAACACCGACTCCTTTCACTGGCTTTTTACATTTTTGTATCGTAAAGATAATGGGCAGTGATTCATTCGACCAAGAAGGAAGTAGTTCAAAGTTAAAATTCTTTCAGTTCAATTCCCAGCATTAACTCTGCATGTGTGTGTGTGTGTGTGTGTGTGTGTGTGTGTGTTGGATGTTACCGTAACAGCTAACACAGGAGAGTGCTTGAGTGTTCACCAGGTTGAAGTAAACAGTATTCTCACCCTTGTTTTATATATAAAGAAACCGAGGCTCAGAAAGTTTAGAGAGCTTGTGAAGGACGTTCAGCTAGTGAGTGAGTGAGTCGGGGGTTTGAACCCTCTGTCTCTCTGACCTTCAAATTTGTACTGTTTCTCTGCATTATGCTGCCTTTGGGGCAATGCAGCTCAAAGCCTTTCACAGGACAGGGGTTCAGAAACACCAATCAGAGCAGAGCCCAGCTTGCAAGTCAGGGGCAAAATTACTAGCAGAAAACATGACGCCATTGTGTGGATGTCACGAAAACCACCGTCATCCACAAAAGAACCAGACCAGACATCTCAGAACAATGAGCCACTCCCCACAGCTCCACCTTCCATTTGTTGCTACTGATTCCTTCCTGGTGAAGAAGAGATCCCACTGTCAGGGGCTTAAAAGAAATTTGGAAGAGAAAGATCTAACACAGATTTTTTTAATCCAGTGCATGTTTTGAGAAGGGTAGCCATTCACACATTTTAGTGACCAAACACCTTGGTCCCCGTCAAGGCTCATTAGCACCCAGGGGAATCAGGATCTAAGATGGTGACCTAATCCAGGATGGATACACAGAATTCCCTGGTCCTGCCTAGTGGCATTATCAGCAATGTATTTACTGATACCACCTTCATTTTCCTTAAAATATTCGAAAGTGAATTGGGAGTATATGGGTATTATTTAGTCAACTTTCTGCAGACGGGCTGCCCCAAGAGCAGGAGTTGGCTGACTTTTTCTGTAAAGGGCCAGATAGTAAACATTTTAGGCTTTGCAAGCCGTACAGTCTGTGTCACAACTACGTAACTCTGTCGTCGTAATGTGAAAGCCGGCATGGACAATATATAAATGAGTGAACGTGGCTGTATTCTGATAAAACTTTATTTACGGACACTAAATTTGGACTTGAATTTTCATGTGTCACAGAGTATTGTTTTTTGTATTTTTTCCCAACCATTTAAAAATGTAAACATCATTTTTTTTTTTTTTCCACTCACAGGCCATAGAGAAACAGGCAGCAGGGTAGATTTGCCAACCCTTGTCCTAGATGATTTCAGGTTCATTTCAGGCAGGTGCAGGCTTCTGTGCTTCTTCTTGGATCATGACACACCATGAAAAACTTCAAACCACTTTTACGCTTTTGTCCTTCTCGGAAATGGTATTCATGACTCCCACCTCTTTGATCAAGTCAGAATGGCAAGAACAACTCTATTACTGCCAAGGATAAGAGCAGCAGTCCACCAGGGAGAAACAAGGTGGTGGGAGAAAAGAATAAATCATTTATTTATCCTCTAAACATGAAGGAGGGGAAAGGGGCAAGAAGGTGAAAACAGAAATGAGGAAATACACAAGTAAATACGGTCTATGGCAGTTTAGACTATCTGCCCAGCTGTTCCACACTGAGGGTCGAGGCAGATACTCTTCCATATCTCTGCCCACTTCTCACATTTCTGGTGTGCCACCTTTGGCAGGGCCTTAGACAAGTCACTTTTGCTTTTAGAGTCCCATTCTCCAAAAGGTAAATTGAGGACACTAGCATAGGTCTCTTCCTATCCGCAAAGATCTGATGGCTCTATCCTCCATGACAGTCATTTCTCCAGCTCCAGAAACAGTCCCCAATTTTCCCTGAGCATCTGCTCCACATTTGCTCAGACCATGTGGTCTGGAGGCAGCTCTACATCCACCTCTGGGGTGGGTGGGACATACCACCCAGGCCCAAGCCCATCGGCATGTTGTATTTCCCCAGCCACCACGATTGCTTCAGGAGCAGGCGTGAGACCCAATCAGGGAGACTCAGCATCACTTCTAATGAAAATTAGGGGCAGCAGCAGGCACTCAGTCTCAACATGAGGAGGATGTTAGATTTGGAGTTGTCACCTTCAGTGGAAAACCTGGAATAGCTGAGGACAACCCGATGGAATAAAGTCAACGTCATGGAAGGCAGAGTCAAGAAATCAGGGGAACCAAACCCGTGCAGCATTGCTGGTACCCTGAATCTAGCTGGCATCCTGAAGTTTTCAGGGATTAAAAAAAAACACACAAAAACCTATATGGCTTAAGCCAGTTGAAATTGGGTTTCCTGTCACTTTCTCCCAAAAGAATCCTGACACCAGAGCTGGGAGCGGTTTTGAGACCGTCTTTACTGGAAGCCAAGCTAAAATTTGAGACTGCCGCTCCCAACTGATATACGATATAAATTATAGCATTATCTCCTCCACCCCACCCTCCATCTCGGCACAGACTGGTAACTTGTTACACAACTGGGACATGATGTGGTAACCTCTACCCACCCTCACTCTTTCTTCCATCTGTGTGTGTGAATAAAGGAAATAAGAATTATTAAAAAAGGAATCCTTCAAAACTTTTCTATTTACCCAATGCACACAGGTCATTAAACATATAGCAGGTACTCGATAAACACTTGCTGAATGACTGAATAAAGAGAAGAACGTTGCTTGTGCAGACTAATAAGTAGTTTCTTTTCTTTAACACTCCCAACAGAAAAAACAGTGGACAAAAGCGTAAGAAGAAAGGAGATGATTGATTTTATTGAGTTCTCCTTGGTACAGGACACATCTGTTGAAGTCAGTTCCGGCTTTCCTGATGTAAGAGGGACACAGAGTACTTGGAGAGGGTACAGAGATTAAACTAATGATGGACTGAAAGCACACACTTTTAGCCAGGGTAAGAGAATAGATAGCAGCAAAGAACAACGAAAGAGACACTTATTACCTAACAAACGTACAGAATCCAAGAGTTTAGAGTTCATCTGATCTAAAACCCTTCTCATGTTACAGAAGGGGAAACTGAGGCTTCCAGAACTGTAGTAATAGGTGGAATGCCAAGGCTTCTGAGACGTATTCTAGAATTTTAGTTTTCAAACCTATTAGTTGGTTGTGAAATTAATTAGTGGATTTTGATCATTATTTTTTATGAGCAAGTGAGAATGGAACAGAATAGAAAAAAAAAAATCCAAGCATATTTTCTGTAATAAGAGTAGGTATTATTGCATAAATTTTGTTTTGTGTACTGGGTCAGGAAGTAAAATGTATCTCACGCTATGAATCAAGTTTCTAAAAGTTTGTAAACCATGGATCTAGGCAGATGACAGCATTGACTGATCATCCATTATGTTTAAAGTCCAGCAGAGAAAACCTGCCTAGTGCCCAAATACCATGTTTATAACAGTGAGTGCAAACCCGGCCAATCATCAGAATCACCTGGGGAGGTTTTTAAAATACAGATTCCTGAGTGCCACTTCTAGAGATTCTTAAAGTCTGGAATGATTTTTGTATTTTTAAAAGTTTCTCAGGAAGTACTCATGCACAGATTAGTTTTGGGATCAGACATCACTTTGAAGGAGAAAAGTTAGCAGAGGACCATTCTTCATTGGATCAATCTACAAAGTGCCACAGGAGTGAACAGAGAGAGCACCCCCAATTTGTCTTACGGGGCACTGACACATGTGGTTACTGTGGAGTGCAATGGTTGCATCACGTACCACCCATGGCTGTTTACAAACAGAGATTTAAGGTTTCCTGGAGACCTAGAGAAGGCAATGGGAAGGGAAGTAAAAGAGGAAAGCCAAGAACCCTCAAGAGAGGCTAGTATTATTCTGATGCCAAAACCAGACAAATGCATCACAAGAAAAACAAAAGACAAATATCTCTTATGAATATGGATGCAAAAACCCTCAACAAAATACTAAAAAGTATTGTACACCATGACCAAGTGGAATTTATCCCAAGAATGCGATGTTGGTTTAACGCTCCCCAAGTCAATGAATGTAATACACCATGTCAATAGAATAAAAAACAAAAGCCACACGATTAGTTCAGTTTATACAGAAAAAGCATCTGACAAAACCTAACAATGCTTCCTCATAAAAATTCTCAACAAACTAGGAATAGGAGGGAAATTCCTCAACTGAATAAGGGCATCTATGAAAAGCCCACAGGTAACATCGTACTTGAGAGTGAAAGCTGGATGCTTTCCCCCTAAAGTCAGGCACAAGACAAGAATATTTGTTCTTGCCACTTATAATCAACATTGTACTGAAGATTATAACCAGAGCTATTAAGCAAGAAAAAGAAATAAAGAAACCCATATTGAAAGAAAAACTGTCTCTACTCACAGGTGACATGACCCTGTGTGTAGAAAATACTAACAAAGCCACCAGAAAAAAAGTATTAGAACAAATAAATGAGTCCAGCAAGGTTATAGGATACGAGGTCAATATACAAAAATAAAAGTGTTCCTGTATACTGACAATGATAAATCTAAAAATGAAATTAAGAAAACAATTCCGCTTACAATAGCATCTAAAAGAATAAGAGAAAAAAAAAAAAGAATAAGAGAGTTGGGAATATATTTGCCAAAAGAAGTGTAAAACATACTGTAAAAATTACAAAGCATTATTGAAAAAATTAAATAGATCTAAATAAATGGGAAAACATTCCATGGTCATGGAGCAAAAGACTTACTATTGTTAAGATGGCCACATTCCTTAAAGTGATCTACAGATTCAATGCAATTCCTAGCAGAATCCCAGCTTGTTTCTTTGTAGAAGCTGACAAATGAATCCTAAAATTCATATGGAATTCCAAAGGACTCAGAATAGTCAAAACAATCTCGAAAAAGAATGAAGTTGGAGGACTCACACTTCTGATTTCAAAACTTACTACAAAGCAACAGTAACAGGGTGGTATTGGCATAATGATAGACGGGCAACAGTGTGATACTGGTAGCAGTTTGGTCCAAAGCACTAGTGTTGTATTGGCATAATGACAGATGTAAGGAATAGAATTGAGAGTTCACAAATAAACCTATGTGTCTATGGTTAACTGATTTCAGCGAGAGTACCAGGACCACTCAATGGAGAAAGAATAATCTTTTCAACAAATGGTACTGGGACAACTGGAGAGCTACAAGAAAAGAATGAAGTTGCACTCTTACCTTAACACCACATTTTTAAAAAACTCCAAATGAATAAAAGACCTAAATGTAATAACTAAAACCATAAAACTCTTAAAAGAAAACAGAGGGTAAACCATGGTCTCAGATTTTGCAATGGATTCTTAGATATGACACCAAAAGCATGAGTAACAAAATAAGAAATAGATAAATTGGACTTCATTGCAATTTAAAACTTTTGTGTTTTTCCAAAGGATACTATCGAGAAAGTAAAAAGACAACCCACAGAATGGGAGAAGCTACCTGCAAATCATATATCTGAGAAGACTTGTATCTAGTACATAACACAAAGAACTCCTAGAACTCAATAATAAAACAAACAATTAAAAATGGGTCAAAGATCTATCTGAATAGACATTTCTCCAAAGAAGATATACAAATGGCCAATAAGCACATGAAAAGATGCTCAACATCATTAGTCATCAGAGAAATGCAAATCAGACCCACAATGAGATACTTCTTCACCCAGAGAATGGCTACAATCTAAAAGACAGATAACAACAAGTGTTGGTGAAGATGTGGAAAAATCAAACACTTCATGCACTGCTGGTGAGAATGTAAAATGGTACAGCTACTTTTGGAAAACAGTCTGAAAAGAGAAGCCCTGATACATGATACAACAAAAATAAACCTTAAAAATATGATGCTAAGTGAAAGAAGCCATTCACAAAAGATCACACATTATATGATTCCATTTATATTAAATCTCTTCAATAAGCAAATCTACAGAATCAGAAAAGTAGACGCTGGTTTCCAGGGGCTGGGGTGTTGGGGGAAACGAGGAGTGACTGATAATGGATATAGGATTTCTTTTTGAGGTTTAAATCTTTTAAAATTTATTCAGTGATAGTTGCACATATCTGTGAATATAGTAAAAACCACTGAATTATACCATTTATGTAGGTACATAAATTATATCTCAACAAAGCTATTAAAACGAACAAACAAAATACTTTCTAGACAGGGGATAGCATACTATTCCAAGGGAAACTACATCTTACAGATAACTTACTTCATGGCAAGACACGTCTGTACGGATACCAGGTCTAGGAACTCAAGGAGGCTGGACAGAAAGACGACAGGAAGAGGCAGGAAGGAAGGGCTGTGGAAGTTGCTGAGTCCCCATTATGAAACAATCAGGCATCTGAATTACACACATAGTTTTTGACAGATGTTGTTTGATATGCGGTTTCTATGCAAGATGACTTGGGTTTTTGAGCCATTTAATGCTAGAGTTACGTATGCACTTGTCATAATCCCTTAGAAGGAAAATCCTTGAGATCAGGGCTCTTACTGTATCCTGAGGGTCCCCATGTCTCCAGTGGCACATATTAGGTGCTCAACAAAAATCTGTGGAATGGTAGAGTCTCCTTAAAAGCAACATCTGTGTCCGAGTGGGTTGCATAGCACCCATATATCCAATGTGCTCTACCATCACTTTCTTTGTCTGTGGCATGGAAAGTAGGGTTGCGCTGTGTGGATTTAATAAATAAGTCCAGCACTTAGCAATCGGCCTGAAATGAAGAAAGCATTGACGTTCAGGCCACTATTGTACTATTGTGATTATTGTTGTTGCTATTATTTTTGTTGTTGCATACAGTGACTACTCAGTAACTCTTGATTCGTTCAATAAAGAGGTGAAGTACAAAAAAGAAATCGCCGTCAGTGAAGATTTTTAAGCTCTGTGCCCACAGAGCTGGAGACCTTCTCTGCAGGTCTTAAATATCTTAAATGATGATCTGTCTGCCCTATAAGCATGGTCTTGACTTAAATTAACCTGAAGACAAAGGGACATCCAAGGATCCTCCCAGCAGACAAGTTGTGCATGGCTTCTACACACAGCGTGAGTGAAAATAACTCAGTGACATCAAAGAGGCCAGCAGAACACTCCCCCAGGAATTTTTTTGAGGAATAAAACAATAGGTCACATGAAATTGGCTCTTTGGTTTCCAAAGCACTGACCAAATGCATTGCTCACCAGCAACTCTGGAATATTTGATTCCCTAATAGGGTTTTCAAGGGTGCATCATGCTGAATCGTACACTGCATGCTTTTTGTTTTATTCCATCCTGGCAAGTATGGGCTCCAGACGTCAACATGAGGATTTGAGGGGCCAACTCTTCCCCAGTTGCACCTGCACACTTTTCAGATCCAAAACCTGCATCCAGCATCAGCCCTGGTAATGACAGTGAAAAGGTCTTTATCAGGCTCCTCCCAGCGAGTGTGACACACCCTCCATCACATGCTCTGTGGGATTGGAATGATCACTACGGCACTTGAATGACTCAGAATGAACTGGTGCCTTCTCGCAGGTACCTGGTCACAGGTGCGGTATCTGTCTTCAGGAAGGCAGCACAAATTACTTGACATTTATGCATATTTTCATTGCTGGTGGGGTGGGAAGTAGGAAGTAAAGTTTTTTTATAAACCCAGAACAGTTCTCCCATGACAATGTGTGAAACACAAAGCTGTACTATTGGAGAGAGTGTGCTTGTTGGATCCTTGTGGGTGAAATTAGAAACTTGTCAATGAACAGGACTGGCATCTGCTCATTCTGAAAGGTGTGTCAGGGGAGCTCTTGTGGCAATTTGCTACTGTTTCATACAAAGCAATAAAGGGAATCAAAGTCAATGTGTAAGCGTGTGTTACCCTTCTTTCTTTAGATAGCCTTTTGAGTGAATTTCGCATGAGGAAACAAGCAAAGCAAGAGGAATGGTTTACAATCCACCATCATGCTAACCTTCATGCATCTTGGGATACTGAACACAATAAACTCAACCTGGCTGAGGACCTGCCATAATGTAGCTAGTGCCTTTTCCTTAAGAGCCAACCACTGGCTTTTCCATTCTAAAGAAGTAAAAATGATCTTCTGAACTTTGCCTCTGACATGTTCATAAACTCACAAACCTTTCCTCAGCATATTCTAATACACATGTGTACAGATGAAAACCCCGAGTTTAGTGCAAAGACAAAAAGATCCAAGCTTGACATCAAAGACCTGGGTTCGAGCCCAAGTTCTGCCCTGTAATAACCAAGAGTTTAGGGTTGTTCCTCAACCGCTTTGAACTTCAGGTTCCTCATCGTAAAATGAGGATATCTTCCTTTAAAATCCCCATGGCAGGATATTTGTAAGGATTCAGTGAGAGGAGGGATGTAAGAGATGGCTTCAAGCTGCTGCTTCCAACATTTCATGTGTTTTCTGTATTCTTTTCATAATTATAGTAAAATGCAATTATCTGAGTTTAGTGCCAATCAGCATAAGGAGATTATAACCACTGTTCAAGGTAAGAGCTCCTGCTTCACTTACTGAACATTCTTAAGTTCTGCATTTGGATGCCAGCAGTGACCAGATCCAGCACCTAGACTGTATCTATTGGGGTCTTTGTAACCCAAGTGGTCCCTATGGAGGATCCTTCACTTTACAGGAAACTCAGGTAGAGGGTCAAAAAACGTGTGATCTCAGCGTCATCCAGTGGAGTCAGATGTCCTTCAGGCCATCCCACTGGGGTCTGGACCTCAGTGCAGGATGTGACCTTCTACTTCATTTCTCCAGGAACTCGGTTTCAGTAGGTTTGGTTAGTTCCTGGAGCTGGGAAAACCCTGAATAATGAACTCTCAGTAACTAAACTCATAAAAGACTGGTATATAACCAGAATGCCAATGTATGGATTTTTAATGAGAAACAGTAAACTGTTAACAGACTGGAATGATCCCATTGACAGGTCAATGAATTCCTTCCCCGAAATAAGGAAAACCACATTCGAATAAGGTGACCATTGAGTCAGAATAAAGGAATACCACTGTTCTTAATACATCTTCTTCATAAAAGGTATTTTGAGGCATTCCCCTCCCACCCATTCTGGAGTAGCTGGAGAACTCTAGAGAACACCATTGCTTGAACTGTTTAGTTAAGTCTTCTGTACCACGTTGGGTATACGGTGAACATGTCCTTTTTCTCTCTCCCAAACGTGTTCTTGGCCTCCATGCCAGGCATTGCGCCAAGTGTTTTGATGACATTTCCGTTCAACCCTTCCAGTGACGGTATGAGGAAAGGCGGATCGTTATCACCGTGTCACGTACACCGAAGTTTAAGAGGAGACACTTGCCCAAGGATACAGTAGTAAGTGGAAAAACCAGGACTCAGACTCAGGCAGTCTGATCCACGTTCTCAACTATGAAATTCTACCATCCGTAGTGGACTAAATGACTACAGCCAACCTCTGACCACAGCGACCCCTGAATTCTTCTTGGTAATTTTGGTGTTTCTGAAACTCCCCAGGCACCTGTCAACTCACCATTTATAAAGTTACTGATTAAAAGGATGCCTTAGTTGCCTGATCTCATCTAAGATATGCTGACTTAATTGAACTCTGTTTAATTAAATCTCTCTATCCTCAGAGGGTCTTCCTACAAAAAAAAATCATAGCCACAGACCATTAAAGCTTGGAAAAGACCGTCAAAATCACGTGATCCACATTCACTCTTTTATGGATACAGAAAATGAGATCCAGAGAGGTTAAGTACGTAGCCCAAGGATCTTCTTAATGTAATGCTCATCAAATATCAACTGAGTGCCTACTAAGCACAAAGGTAAAAATAAAAGTCTTTGCCTTTGACTCTTCATGACTAGCTCTTTAATTCTTCCTGCAGCAACTGTTCTCCACCCTATACTACAGCAGTTCCAAAAGAAGAGAGGTTTTTTTTTTTTTAACCAAGATGTAACCCTTCCCCTGATCATGCAATGTAAAGTGTGCTTTGGGTCCAATTGCTTATCACCCCTTTAAGGATTTCTAACCCTCAAGACATCTTGAGCTGTAACTGATCACTCTTGCCTAATGCTCGCTGCCACATGGATGTCCCAAGATCAGGTCCTAATGGACCACACTGACGTCATGTGAGGACGTTATGTCATCCCGCAATACGTTTCTTAACCCATTCAACAACTCTGTATGAATAACTGCCAAACGGTTCAGAAATTAAAAGACAGATGCACCACTACAATGACTGTTTGTGGGAGGGTCCCAGTTAAAAAGCCCTCTAGACTAAAAAGCAGGTGTGGCCAATCTTAAAGGCAAAAGGACAGTGGATAGCCCTACCGCTCGGCGCAGTGGTCATCAGTGAGCTAAGTCTCAGTAATGCATGCATGGCCCAGATGCACATCCGCCAGCCTCTGTGCCCAATTCAGAGTAGAGTGGTGGCAGAAGAACAAGCAGGAAAAGCCAGGCGATTCCATTTGCCATGAAACCAAGTAAAATCCTCATGGTTTCACTGGAACTTGATTCTCAGGCTTTTCACCTCCGAGTGGAATTTTACCTTGTCGGCAGGCCCATCTTGAGACACTCCCACGATCAGGTTTCCTTAAGAGGCACCCAAAGATACAACAGAATCCCAGAGCAGCTCTCCAGGACTGTGCAGGCATATTGCCATGGTCATCTGAGCTTTCGCATTTCCAAAAAGTCAAAATAAATGTCAAATCCTTTCTGGCACTACCCTCTACGGTCTGAGGATTGAGGGGCAAGAGAAACGAGGTCATCCAATTTTCATCGAGTGGATATTTATTGAGTAGCTATCCTATGGGAGGCATAAGGATATAAAGATGAACACAGCACGGCCCCTCCTCTCCAAAAATTCCGAGTCCAGGTTAAGCCCCAAGTGCCCCAAGGAGTGAATCTACCATATTAGAAATGCTGTCTGGGTGCTGCAGTGAAATGACTCTCTCCAGGAAAGCAAGAATTAAGTCACATTACAGGAGGAGGTGGGATAGCGTGGTCATTACATTCAGGGGCTTGGAAGTCAGCCTGCTGGGGCTTCGTTCTCAGGCCCACCATTTACGAGCTATGTAACTAGGCGAAAGTGAGCACATTTACTTCGGCCTTTTTAAAAAGTCTCAGTTCTCCCATCTATAAAATGGGGTTCATCGTAGCACCACACAGAGGGTTACTGTGAGCTATCAGTGGCTAGGCCTTTTTAGTGTTTAGGACAACACCTAGCTCATAGTAAGAGCTCAATGCATCTTAGCCATTACTATTTTTAAATTATTAATCTGTAATCCACATAAATTAATGAAATAGCTTACCAAATGAAAGTGGGGGGGAACAGAAGGAGGGAGGAAAGAAAGAAGACTATATGCTTACTCCTTAAATTGTTCCTTAAGGAAAAAATGAAATAAAACCCCGAAAGAAGTGAAAAGCATAATAGATGATGATCAAAAACATAAGCACCTCTGTCCTCATTAACAGGTCCCCCTGCTGCCCTTCCTGGAAGCATCCAGGGGCCACGACACTGCTTGCTGTGGTCAGGTCAGTGGCCATTCGGGTACCACACGCCTACTTCTCATTTCCTCCTCGGTTCGCTCTCCATAGTCAGGAAAATGTTTGAAAAAAAGAAAAAATGACTGCTGTTTTGCAAATGAGAGCTCTTCCAAACTGTACAGGGCCTGGGGCACAAAGGCTAAGCCTGCCACCCAGCCAGAGCGTCTCTCCCACAATACAAACACAGGCCAAGAAGGCTCCAGAACAAGGACACTTGATGTTCACGGGCAAGTCCAGAGTTGAGCACGTTTAAAAGATTTATTGAGCTCCTCCAACACGCCAGAGTCGGTTCCAGGCTGGAAAGCGACTGACAGTGTCTGCCTTTACATCCAAGTGAGAAAAACCAATAATAAAGTGAGTCAACAACTGTCTGAGAGGAGCCATGGCTCAAGGGCTCCACAAGCCTCTGTTCTCAGCAGACAAGTAAACTTTTAGTACTAAACGGATTTTTCTCTATTCAAATTCTGAGAAAATAAACCATGTATTTAGGGCAAGTCCTTACTAACCACAACAGACCTCTCGTCACGGTACTGAATAACCAAATATGTCCCTTAAAGCCACAGGGTACATGTAACACAGAACATTTACAAAAAAATTTTGCACCAAACATGATATCAACAGCACCAGGTCTATCCATGTGGCCTGCATGACCACCTGGTTCGAGTTTTCATGTCACAGCTGTGGAGTCCCTAGATTGCTGGATCCGTCTGCTGACTGGTCTCCCCTCCTCTGTTCTTGCCCCTCTCCAATCCGTTCTGCACTAGCAACCTTTCTAGGATACACCTCTGACCGTGCCCCTCCCCCGCTTAAAACCCATCGATGGCTTCTGTTACTCATAATCTAAAGGCTGAAGCTAGCCCACAACCAAGGCTGACGTTCCAAATATATAATGACACCCTAGGCGCTCACCAGTCAGAATGCACACCAGCCAGAACGACCTCTGTGAACACACAAGGCTGATACGTGTATATTTACTTTAAAATTATCTACATGCACTGTCATCAATCCCCGTATCAAGTATCAGTATGATTCATTTCTTTCTCATAAAAATAAATGCAGGGACTTCCCTGGTAGCGCAGTGGTTAAGAATCCGCCTGCCAATGCAGGGGACGTGGGTTTGAGCCCTGGTCCGGGAAGATCCCACACGCCACGGAGTAGCTAAGTCCGTGTGCCACGGGCTACTGAGCCCCCGCTCTACAGCTTGTGAGCCACAACTACTGAGCCCGCACACATAGAGCCCGTGCTCCACAACAAGAGAAGCCACGGCAAGGAGAAGCCCGTGCACTGCAACGAAGAGTAGCCCCTGCTCACCACAACTAGAGAAAGCTGGCATGCAGCAATGAAGACCCAATGCAGCCAAAAATAAAAAAATTTAAAAAATAATAATTGCAAAGATAAGTTCCAATATTTCCTTTCCCAGGGGACCAGCATGTGTATTCCTGGACACCAAACTTGGAGACCACTGCTCCAGGCTGGGAAACAAGACCTTCCCTTGTGAATGTACAACATAAGAACTAAATAAATAAATAGGATGGACCTAGAGTCTGTCATACAGAGTGAAGTAAGTCAGAAAGAGAAAAACAAATACCGTATGCTAACACATATATGGAATCTAAAAAAAAAAAAAGGTTGTGAAGAACCTAGGGGCAGGACAAGAATAAAGACGCAGACATAGAGAATGGACTTGAGGACACGGGGAGGGGGAAGGGTGAGCTGGGACGAAGTGAGAGAGTGGCAAGGGCATATATACACTACCAAATGTAAAACAGAGAGCCAGTGGGAAGCAGCCGCATAGCACAGGGAGATCAGCTCAGGGCTTTGTGACCACCTAGAGGGGTGGGATAGGGAGGGTGGAGGGAGACGCAAGAGGGAGGAGATATGGGGATATATGTATAGCTGATTCACTTTGTTATAAAGCAGAAACTAACACACAATTGCAAAGAAATTATATTCCAATAAAGATGTTAAGAAAAAAAGAACTAAATAATGGAAACAAAAATGTATTGTTCATTTCCATGTTGCTTTACAATGAGTCTCATATCATACACTTGAACCTGGAAATTTGATGTAAACCAAATTGTAGCAAAAGAAACTGTATTGTAAACACAATGAGGGAAACTCGCTATTGATGGGAATCCCCTTCAGGCATCCTTTTCAGAAGGTAAATAAATATTTTGTAATTAAAATAGTTCGATACAAATTCATCAGGTTTTTGAGATCCTACAATGAATTTTCTTAAAACATCTATCACTGCTAAAAGGAAGCCAACAACCAAGAGCCTCAGAGAAACAAATTATGTGCCTTGATCATTCGCCAGCTAATTATTTCACTACCACCATAAAAGAATTGAAAGAAATTATCCTCATAAACATTTGAAAGAACTTTTTCATTAGAGCAGATATAATTGGTGCACTCTTTGGTAGAAATGTTGCAGACACAGGCAGGTCTAGTAGGCAAGGAGAGTGATCCCAAAATCCAAAGGACGGATAAAACCATATGTAAACAAACTTTTCACCGCTCTCCAAACACTGGCCCCAATTGCCCACCCTCTAGATTTTTGTTTATGCTGCTTCTCTCTTCAGAAATGCTCTTCCCAGACTCATCTCCCCATCCCCAGACAATTGCATGCAAGCACGGGCCCAGGCATGTGTGCAGGCACCAGTGTGCACAGGCAGAGACACAGACACACATGGTCCAACTTAAATTGTCTAAATCCTACCAAACTTCAAAGCCCATCTCAAATTGAACGTTTCTAGGAATCCACACTTGATCTGTCCAGAAATTATGGAAATTAACTCATCTGAAGTCCCATATCCCTTTCTCTGAACCATAATTAATTATAATATAAATGCAAAAGTTCTGTTCTGTTTCAATTCTCCCACTAAATGCCAACTATGTTGAGATCCCAGACTTTTTCTTACACATTTCCCACAGCATCTAGGGCTATGTTTTATAAATGGTTTATGCCTCAAAAATCTTTGTTTGGTGAATGTATGGAGAGATGTCTCACTGTCCAATACCCTTCCATCACTGGTATCAACCCAGTGGTTTGCTTTGTTTCTGAAACTACTATGTTTAAAATGCAAAACAGGTCATCAAATCACTGATAAAAATTCCCCACATAGTAGCTCTATTTTTAAGGAACATCCATACTGTTCTCCACAGTGGCTGTATCAATTTACATTCCCACCAACAGTGTAGGAGGGTTCCTTTTTCTCCACACCCTCTCCAGAATTTATTATTTGTAGACTTTTTGATGATGGGCATTCTGACCCGTGTGAGGTGATACCTCATTGCCGTTTTGATCTGCATTTCTCTAATCATTAGCGATGTTGAGCATCTTTTCATGTGCCTTTTGGCCATCTGTATGTCTTCTTTGAAGAAATGGCTCTTTAGATCTTCTGCCCACTTTTTGATTGGGTTGTTTGTTATTTTGATATTGAGCTGTATGAGCTGTTTGTATATTTTGGAGATTAAACCCTTGTCGGTTGCATCGTTTACAAATATTTTCTCCCATTCTGTGGGTTATCTTTTTGTTTTGTTTATGGTTTCCTTTGCTGTACAAAAGCTTTTCAGAAAGTTGTGAGGTGTCCTGTAGAAGACACAGACTGTGCAGACTAATTTGAATGTTCACCTTTCATTCTTTAGTCATCATAACACCTTCCTGATGGAGCTTATAATTATTATTAATTTTGAAATTAATCCATGCTCTCTCTCAAGTGCTAATGGCCAGTGGTCCATCTGAGAGCCCATCGCACTGAGGACAGCAGCAGATGCTGGGCGTGGGGCCACAATCCACAATCGGAGGGACTTTGGCAGCAACTGTCTTTTTCCCCAGTCCCCCTCCTTCCCGCCCTTGGTGCCCTTTCCCCTACCGCCATTGGGAGGTTGTTCTTCAAAGCCAGGCAAGACCTTAGCTGTTCAAACTGTAGACCAACCAGCTTGCAAAAGTCTAAGCAGTTTACCACAAATGATGAACTTCTATTTATAGGGTAATGGGATCTATGTGTAAACCTTAATTTTAAAATGAGTTCCACCCAAGGAACATTTAATAATAAATCCATGGTTAGGCTCTACATCCCTCAGAACTCTGATACTGACAATTATCACAATTTTATCAAGGGCAATTTGTAAACTGAAAAAATAGTACTCACCCTCAAAAACCAAAACAGATGGGGAAAGACAGAAGGGATGAGGAAGAGTTTTAATTATCCGAGACAGGTCTTTGTGTGGTGGTTGGTTAGCTGCCTCTTTTTAGTACTGATATTTCCAAGTCTTCGGTAAAAAAAAAAATTTTTAGGAATATGTTGAAATCCCCCTTTGATAATCAATCCCCAGATAACCTGTGTTTTATCTGGCTTTTTAAAAAATCACTGTGGGGCTTCCCTGGTGGTGCAATGGTTGAGAGTCTGCCTGCCGATGCAGGGGACACGGGTTCGTGCCCTGGTCTGGAAAGATCCCACATGCCGCGGAGCGGCTGGGCCCGTGAGCCATGGCTGCTGAGCCTGCGTGTCCGGAGCCTGTGCTCCGCAACGGGAGAGGCCACAACAGTGAGAGGCCCGTGTACCGAAAAAAAAAAAATCACTGTGATGGTAATAAACTTGAATTGAACTAAAATAAAGATCCCTGAAGATTTTTTTTTAAAGATTCAAGTTAGCTGTACATTAGGAGCATTTGAAAGTCCAAATTCATTTTTTGTGTGGACTATGGATAAAGCTATTCTGGAATGAAGAAAGGCCACTCTATACTTTCCTTACTCTCTACAATTTTTTTTTTTTTTCGGTACGCAGGCCTCTCACTGTTGTGGCCTCTCCCGTTGCGGAGCACAGGCTCCGGACGCGCAGGCTCAGCAGCCATGGCTCACGGGCCCAGCCGCTCCGCGGCATGTGGGATCTTTCCAGACCGGGGCACGAACCCGCGTCCCCTGCATCGGCAGGCGGACTCTCAACCACTGTGCCACCAGGGAAGCCCCCTTACTCTCTACATTTTATTCAAATTTTTATTTTGGAAATTTTAAATGTCTGCAAAAGTCGAGTTACTAGTTGAATGAACCCGGAGGTATCATCACCAGCTTCAAAAATTATGCATTTGTGGTCAGTCTTATTTTCTCTATACCCCATATAGCTCCATCTTCAAATTGCAATTTATTTTGAAGTAAATCTTAGAAATCCTATCAATTCATCTATAAATATCTCAATATGTATATCTAAAAGAACATTTTAAAACACCTCAAGAATATTACCACCTCTTGATTATAAATAAAATTATTTGTGTATACTTTTTAGGGTGAACATATATGGTAATTGTACATTTAACTTTATAATAAACTTCTGAACTATGTTTGATCCTGAACTAATTTGCATTCCCACCAACAAGATATGAGATTTCCAGGTGCCTTAAATCATTGTCATCATTTTATATCATCCGGTTGAAAAATTATTTTAGTCATTGTAAGAAATGTTTAATGGTATCTCATTGTAGTTTGCATTTCCAAAATGACTATGGGCATAGTTTCACGTGCTTATTTGCCATAAATTTGCCTTACTTGGTTAAAAAAAAAAAAAAGAATATTACCACCTCTAAAAAGAATGAATAATAATTACTCATTATCACCAAGTTATCTAGTCAATAACCCAGCGTTCACATTTCCTAGATTTTCTTAAACATTCTAAAATTACTTGAAGAAATATTCAAACTAGGTCCATACAATGTGATTGGTTTTTAGTCTCCAAAGTCTTTTTTAATGTATAGGTTCTTCCTCATCTCTCTTTTTTAATATCCCTGAAAGTTTTTGTTGCAGAAACTGGGTCATTTGTCCAGCAGTTCCCTTCATCCATGGCATCCCCATGGAGTTTACCTGTTCCTCTGGCCCCTGTCCTCCCTGTAATTGGTAGTTTGATCTAGCATCTTGCTCAGATTCAAATTTGATTTTTTGGTGAGACCACTTCACAAGCAGTGCTGTGTTCTTCCACAGCCAGGTTTTCTCTACATTGTAATGTTTGCAGCCATTGAGGGTCATTGCCTAGATCCATTTATTCACTGGGGTTTGCACAATGGTCCTTTTTTCTCCAGCCTATGACCCCAGGCAGGGGCATCAGAAGCTGAGGCTTCATTCTGCCCGGCTGCACTACTACTCTCATTTCTCTTCATTAGCTGTAATACTTGCATAAAAAGAAACTTCCTCTCATCAACTCTTTTGTTCCCTGAGGTACAGTTCATATAGAAACAACAGGATAAATGTTTTATTCTTTCCTTTATTCACCCATTTTCAAAATAATGAGTTATTTCTTAGGATTCTCCAAAGGTGACCAGTGACTTTTTTTCCAGTATCATTTGGAACTCCGGATTCAAACATATTTGATTTGTTTCCATCCATTTTAGTTATCTCTATTGATGTTAAAATATTTGCCCTGTGGAAGCTTTTGCAAGTTGGCTCCTGAGTCATTGTGACATGTCCCTTCTAGTCTTTGATAGCTTCCTTGCATTCACTTATGACAAGTTGCCCCAGGCTCACCTTGTTTATTTCTTCCCAAACATGGAATCTGCCATTTTGCCAAGAAGCCTTGGCAAGTAGAGACTTTTAGCAGAACCACAATCTGGGTGCTAGGTGTACTCACTGGTATTGGTTTAAGCATTGGTCCCAGGAACTTTGACTGGACAGAGCTTGAAAAAAATCTATCTATCTGAGTTCATACTCCTAATTCAAAATCAGAACTAACAAGATATTACTTAAATTTCTTGATCTTACAACTGTATCTATACTCATGCCAAGATCCCATTTCTTAATGACACCAACATAATTATTTATTTGCTTTATCCCACAGCATACTTAAAACAGTATCGGAATAATAATATAAGCACTAGGACCAACAATGTGATTGCTGAAAACAATTTAAGACTTCCTTTTGCAGCCCTTTGGCCCTTAAGAGTATATACTCACCAGGGACATACAGTTAAATTACCACATTTAAAAGTCACTTGGAGGAGTTCCTCTCTCCTTGCTTATGCCACCAGCCCAATACACAGTTAGGTTTATTTGTTTCCTTTTATTTTCAACTCTTAGAGATTGCTTTTTAAATTTTGTTTTATAATTATGTAAAACATTTTCATGGTTCCAAAGTCAAATCTACAAAACAGAATAGATTTAACAAGGCTAGCTTTCATTCCTGTAACCATCACACTAGTTCCTCCCTTCTTCCAAAGTAGCCATTTTTTTCAATGTATGGTTTATTCTTTCGTTGTTCTCTTAATATAAGCAAGTAGCATAAATGATAAATGACAGCATACTATTCTTTTTTTCCACTCTTCTTTGTTCATGTAACATACCCTGGAAACCACAGCTATACCCAGGGATGATCCTCATTCCCTTTTATAGCTGTGCATTACTCAGTTATGTGGGCGTCCCATGATTTATTCAATTTGTTTCCTATTGATGAACATTTGGGTTGTTTCCAGTCTTATAAATAGTGCTACAGTGAGTAACCCTGTGCATCTGTCTTTTCATATTTTGGCCGGGGTGTTACGGAGATTCCTAGAAGTACAATTGCAGGGTCATAGGGTAAATGCATGTGTAATTTTGCCAGGTAGTGGCGAAGTCTCCTGCACAGGGTTTGAGCCATTTCACGTTCCCACCAGCACCATGTAAGAGTCCCTGTTTCCCCACCGCTTTGCCAATAGACCATGTAATCAACCTTTCGGATTTTGGCATCTACTAGATGAGAAGTGGTATCTTAGTGTAGTCTTTATTTTACAATGATTTATTATGAATGAACTTGAGCATCTTTTCATACTTTTTTGCGGTACGTGGGCCTCTCACTGTTGTGGCCTCTCCCGTTGTGGAGCACAGGCTCTGGACGCCCAGGCTCAGCGGCCATGGCTCACGGGCCCACCCGCTCCACGGCATGTGGGATCTTCCCGGACCTGGGCACGAACCCGTGTCCCCTGCATCGGCAGGCGGACTCTCAACCACTGCGCCACCAGGGAAGCCCTTTTCATACTTTTAAGAGAGATTTGCACTTCTTTTTCTGTCAATTGTCCACTTATATTTCCAGCCCATTTTTCTGTAGAATTGTTTGAGGTTCTCTCCTCTATTTTTTAGAAGCTTTTTTTTGTGTGTGCCTTAGGGTTACTGACCATTTGTTTTTGATATTAGTTGCAAATATTTTCCCTGGTTTGTCATTTGTCTTTTTATCTAACTCATGGCAATTATTTTTGTTAGCTTTTTTCTATTCTTTGATTTTTTTTTCCATACAACATTTAAAAAAATGTCAATACAACCAAGTTTATCAATTTTTTTCTCTTACTGTAATTGGATTTGAGTCATAGTTCAGACAGTTTCGCACTCTCCAAGCTTAGGGAATAATTTGCCAATATTAAAAATATATATTTTTATAGTTTCAGCTTTTACATTTCAATCTCTTACCTACTTGGAGTTTAACCTCATATATGGTATGAGTCATGGATCCAATTTTGCTTTTTGCCAATGGCTATCTGCTTATCCCAACACCACTTCTAGAAAAGTCCATTCTTCCACCAGTTCGATATACCCCCTTTTTCATCTACTAAGTTTCTATATGCAGGTGGATCTTTTTGGGTTCTCTACTCTGCTCCATTAGTCTGCCTATGCATATGTCAATACCAAGCTGTTTGGACCATGGAGGTTTCCGACTATGTTTTGATGTCTGGTGGAGGCTCACCCCCCTCATTGCTCTTCTCTGTCAGGGTTCTCTTAGCTGATGCTATCTATCTGTTTTTCCTAATTAACTTATCCAGCTTCCAGTTGGAATTTTTGGCTATCAGTCAATTTTCTAAAAACGAATTGACAGCTGTTTGACTCGATTGACACCATGAACTGGCTGTTCTGTCACAGGGTCTGGAACAGAGTAGATACTTAATAAATGGTAATAGAAGTGAAACGCCTGAGGTACTGTGCTGGAGGTTATCAGACAACCTCAGCATCTCAACAGCAAATCTAGACAGGAGAATCCACGATGATTTTAATCTCAGTTATTTCACGATAACTGAAAAGAAGATTGAGTTCATTACATTTAAATTTAAACAAGGGAAAAAAGGAAGGGAGGGAGGAAGGAAGGAAGGAAGGAAGAAGGAAGGGAGTGGGGGGGGAAGGGAAGAGGGAGGGAAGAAAGTGGGGAAAAGTACTGGTCGCATTAGTGTGCCTTAAGTGAAAGGGATCGAGTGGACTTTGGAGGGCATGGGAGGAAGCCTTTTCACTGGGTGCCCTTCTGAACGTTCTGAATTTGTATAACAGGTACGTTTACACAATGAATTACTCAGCAAATGTCATATCATTCGTTAATCAAATTTACTGTGCATTTCAGTTAGTTCAAGTCGGGACTTTTTCTCACATATACTCAATGCATATATGAGACAATTGTGACATTCGGCACCTCGTGGGAGAGAACCCCAGGCTTCTATCTAGGATATTCTGTGGGTGGCTTTGCTTGGGCCTCAAATCTTGGCTTGTGCCCTATTTCGTATTTTTGAAGAACATATTGTCCTAGGAAAGCAAGGAAAAGAACAGCTCCTTTCTTTAATAAATGATTCAAATGTTGGAAATGGGGAAAGGAAAACATGGCACGAAGGAGCATAGTTTCCAGGTTGCTACTTTTCTACTGGAAAAGCCCGTGTTAGCCAACCCAGTCTTGTTGAATATAACCTGCCCCCGTTCTTCTGGGCTGAGTTTGAGCAATCCATCTATGTCAGAGGAAGCCATGAAAATCCCGGCTCACGCAAAAGGCCAAATGGAAAGGAAAAGGCTTAGGAGGTCGCTCTGTCCAGAGTGTGTCCTCCCTCCTGACGAACACGATGATCTGGAGAGCGGCAGATGGGCCAAAGTCCCATCGATGATCTGAGGATGCTAAGACCTTGCTTTGCCAGTAAACACGCAGATTCAGCAAAATGCTTTTAGTGGATTTGACTCCTGACTCGGTTTATTACTTGCATAAACTTGGGCCTGTCTGAGACTCCATCTAGATGATAACGTAAAAGGAGTAAATAAATGCTTAGCATTTAAATGTAAATGCTTAGGCTGGTAGCCAGCATTAACTGTAATTAATGTAAAAACTTTCCGAACTCTGCCAAAAGCATTCTTATGATACAAGACAAGAGAAAACGGGGCCCCTCTTTCTTCCGCTTTAAGCATTATCTGGTGTTATTTCAAGCTCTGAACAAGTAAGGAAAATGCCCTTCCATTTTTCCTCTGTGGTCACAATTGATAGTAGTTTCGATTGAGAAGACGTGTTTACCTGAGGATGTGCAAAAAGCCCCAGTGGAAATGGCAGTGAGGCAGCACATTATTCTATGCATTTATTCCAAAGGAACAGAGTTTTTTCCTCCCTGCAGTTGGCTGGTGCCCAGGTACCTGCCACAAGGAGCCACACCAGAAGCCCGGCTGACACTGGCCGGCAGAGATGTAGCGTGAGGCTCCCCCAGAAGAAAGTACAGCTGCAGATGCCTGAGGACCACACTCACCCGTCCAAGCCTGGCGTCCTCTACGCTGCGCTGGGCTGAGTATTTGCAGTGCAAAACCCATTTCTCAATTACTCATAATTGAGTTGCAAAGAGATTATTATTCTTTGCTGAAACCTGACTTCTCATCCTGGTTTTCTCATTGCGAGGGGAGCAAATTACATTAAAAATCTGTTGCAAAATTTTGGTTGGAACGAGGCACAAAAATGTTGCTTGTAGTTGCAGATGCCTCAGTTGTCATCCTTAACAAAATCAGGGCTCCCTTTGGAAAAACAAACTGGACCCAGGCATGTTCGCCCTTTCTTTGGAATGTATCCATTGTGCTAAATTAGATTTTTTGAAAACCCTCATCCGCAAGGTTGTGCGTGGCCATTGCTGACTCTACAGCAGAAGAATTAAGGGCTAAATTTGTTCTGCTGAGTGCCCAGGTCTCTGATTATCCAAAAGGCATTGGGATTCACTTTGGAAAATCCTAGAGATTACACGCAGGCATTCCTCTAAGGGTAGTTAAAGAATGTGGGAGATAACCAGGCACGTGGCTTAACACCCTGTAAAAAAAAATTCATGTCTCAAAGGGTGCCCTAGTGACCTGAAATAGATAAAATGCCTCCCAAGGAAGCCCTTTTCTGTAACACCTTTTGCTTTAAGTCATGTGCTTCTTTCCATCTTCAAAATTGCACAAGGAACACCACCTGAGGGTCTGCCATGGCTTGACATCTCGTTAACATTTTAAAACGGTAACAGGAAGTATCCCAGAAATAATGGAGGTATTTCTTCCATCTAATCGTTGTTGACTCTCTTGCTTCCGTGCTCCATCATGATTCCAAAGGAGACAAGGAACTTAATGTTTAACACGGGGAGAGCCTTGAGTTTCAGACGTTTACAAGCCAGGCTGCTCTAACCTTCCTGAATGGTGCCTGACGATGCTTTAGTTTGCTGTTACTATTTTCATTTGTTTTCTTCTCTTTTCCTCCCACAACTTAGGAGGTGGGAACGTGAAATGGCTCAAACCCTGTGCAGGAGACTTCGCCGCTACCTAGCAAAATTACACAGCATGTTTGCACCCCAAAACGTATCTGAAAGGCAGCAATCGGATGACGTTCTCATTGCTTCAGGGACAGCTGTCCTGTGCTGACTGGGGCAGAAACTGTCAGAGGAATACATGGCCACATAGGTGAATTTTTAAAATAATCCTGTACATTACCATATTTTATTAAAAATATGCAGTATAAAGGCCCATCCAAAAGATCTGCTGTACTTACTGCTCCGTCGATTTGGCCAAATAAACATGAGGATAATGAGCAAGGGCACAGGACACACACCCACATAACTGTGGCTCACACGGACACACAAAACAGAGGAAGGATGGCGAGACGGGAGCTACACGGGGCCTCGTGCTGACCAGTTGCTGGGGAATACAAAATACAGCTAGAGGCAACCTCTAGAAAGTCCAGCTGATACTTCAGGAGCACACCAAAGGGAAGAAAACAATTGTCTTTGGCAACACAGGATAAAACATATATTTTTAGAACAGGGTCTTAAAACTTTCAGAACACTGAGGACCCTTTAAAGGAATCTGGTACATATCAGTGAAAACAACTTTGAAAACCAAAGAAAACTCTGAGGCCAATGCACAGAAGGGTCGAGTAATTGATGGCTATGCACCTGTGTAGAGCAAGGAGGAGGCTGGGGGTGTTTTTCTCACTCTTCCCTTTTCAAGGCACATTTTTATTTCCTTTGCGGTCTTCAGCAGCCTCCTGATGACCTCTGACAATAGCAATAGCTAGTGTTTCCACGATGCTCTGTAAACTGCACTTGTAGACTTACTTTAACCTCACAATGACCCTTGGGAGGCACAAATTGTTGTCCCCATTTTACACATAAGGAAACTGAGACCCAAATCACATATGTAAGACTGGTACGTAGGAACGAGTTTCATTTCGAGAGCACGTTCATAAGCCCAATTTGTTCGTAAGTCCAACAGAATTAGCCTAGGTACCCAACTAACACAATCAGCTATATAGTACTGTACTGTAATGGGTTTATAATACTTTTCACACAAATGATACATAAAAAACGAACAGGGCTTCCCTGGTGGCGCAGTGGTTGAGAGTCCGCCTGCCGATGCAGGGGACACGGGTTCGTGCCCCGGTCCGGGAAGATCCCACATGCCACGGAGCGGCTGGGCCCGTGAGCCATGGCCGCTGAGCCTGCGCGTCCGGAGCCTGTGCTCCGCAACGGGAGAGGCCACAACAGTGAGAGGCCCGCGTACCAAAAAAAAAAACAAAACACAAAGAATAAAGAAAACGTTTTTACTCTTACAGTACAGTACCTTGAAAAGTACAGTAGTAACAGCCACATCACCACTGCTTTTACGCTCTCTTCCGGACATCCTGGGCTTGAAATAAAGACACTGTACTACTGTGCTCTATACAGTACTGTACAGTAAAGTACACAAAAGCACAACCACTAGTAGAGGATGCACACACGTGACAGAGTACGCTAGACATGTCAACTAACCTACATGACTGGACATGTGAACGCACATCCGCATCCTTGAAAGTTTGCAGCTTGAAGGTTCGTATGTAGGGGACGTACTGCACAGCTTTTCTAACATCACTACCAGTAAGTGACAGAGCAGAACCTTCACCGCTGTGTAGTAACTCTTGATGACAAGCTCTCCCTACCAGGCCATGCTGGCTCACTTGGCCTTAAGTGCTGCCTAAAAAGACACCAAATGCATGGAAAACCTTCACACAAGTAAACCCAGATATTCACACACATTGTCCACAATGATATCCAACACTGAGATGCTGGGAAATATTCCTAGAGACACAGTGGTTGTTCACGCTTCACTCAGCTGTTCAGAGACCAAAGCCTAACTTGACCCTCTTTTGTCCACATTTGTATTTTTCTGACAATTTTAGTTTCAAGTTTTGAAATGTATTCATTCATGAATCACCGGGGGAAGGCTGAACTGAGGATGATCAAGCTCGCGATGGATGTGTTCATACCAGGCCTCATCTTCGCTGGAGAGTTACAAATCTGGTTTGCAGTCTGAGGTCTTGGAACACCATCTCATTTCCTGTCTTTATGTGAACAGGTCTGCCTTAAGCCAAGGACTATTTTGCTCTATTTAAAAGGGGAAAAATAATCTCGAGTAGGGCAAAAAACAAGGGCAGCACATATGATTTGAATTACAGTCAGATAATCACCATTCATGACCGGTCCAAGCTGGAAGTAAAGCTTGAATTTCTCCTCAGAGACATTTCCCGGCTTAACTTTTAACAAGGGCTACGAATGAGAATGGGCTTTAAGTGTAAAGAAGTTCAACCTATTTAAGGCCTTTAACTGACTTCTCCGGCCCCCTACGAAATGAGCCTTTTTGGAAGATCATTTATGAGTTTCATTGGAAGTGGTAAAAATAGCCCTCCCACTCCCCTCCCCGCCTCAGAAAATGTTCTAAAGAAACTTTTTTTCCAAATAAGTTTTCCAAGTAACATCACTGTGCCTGTTCCTCGGCCCCTCTCTCTCTGTTTGAAGAGCTTAAACATTTAATCTAAACATTTGTCCTCAAAAGGTTTTCTTTGCTATTGAATTCCAAGATGACCAGAGGTCCATCTTAACCTATGAACCTTCGGAAATCATTATGGCCACAAAAGGATAGGAAGCAAGGTATACGTTCTGTGGCTCAAAACCCCAATGATGTCAATGATTCCTCTGGCTAGAGTTTCACCTTTCAGAGACAAGAAGGAATGAAAACCAAAGATCCACCTCTAACAGATACCTTCCAGTGAGGTATACTTGCTCTGAAACAGCGCTTGGATTTGTGGGGCACAGCGTTTAGGGCCATGGCCCCCAATCCTGGCTGAACAGAATCACTTGGGAAACTTAAAAAAAGAAAAAGTCCTAATGCCTGAGCTTCACCCTGACCAGTCATATCAGGATCTCTAGGGATTCCGCTGTTTTAGGGGATAGATTCTTGGCTCTAGAGTCAAAAAAGTCTGGTTCAAATCTTATTTTTACCACTTACTGGTTTTTAGACAACTTACTTAAACTTTATGAGCTTAGATTTCTGTGTATGTGTGTGTGTGTGTGTGTGTGTGTGTGTGTGTGTGTGTGTGTCTTAAAGCTAAAGAGCCTATGTTATAAGGTATTGAAAAATGGGATAAAATATTATTTGTAAACACAGTGCCTGGCTTACAAGCAATCCATAAATGTGTACTAGCTTAATGTTTTAAAATATCTAACAAAGGTTTTCTCCAGAATTTCCTTCTCTCATTCTTAATTTGTCTTTTCCTTCAAAAGCTTAGATCATTTGAGGACAGAAGATGATTAATCTTAAAAGATTAAGGAGGATACTTCATGAGTAAAAGTATAATACCCCCAAGAACAGAAAAGGACTTCCTGGAGGCCAGAAGAGTCAGATTAGAGGGTAAAAACCAGAAGCACTCAGGATGAAGACCCTGACTCCCTCCTACTCCATCTCTCCAACTCCAGTCCTAGGAAGGAATCAGTCCCCAGTTTGTGGGATCCAAGACCAGGAGACACCTAGGACCCATTCCCAGGGAAGGAAAGACATGGCAGCATGGAATCTCTAGGTAGATGGGGACTTAGTCTCACAAATTTTCTATTCCCCAAATGCTTTTGCAGCCACGAAATGGTTCCTGTGAGGTATGAAAGCAACAAAGAGAGCTACAGGACCTGAGGTGGTCTTACAGATGGGACTATCGGTGAAGGAGCTGAGGTCTACACCAGCCAGTGACTAAGAGCCAGCCCAAGTGAGGAAGGAATCAGCAGGTACCTATGTGGAGAGATGGATCCGGGACTGGACATGCCCGCCTATACCCCTCTGACACTTCATCAGCCCCCTCCCACCTCGTAGGCAAAACCCAGAATGAGAAAAAGGAAGAAGTTGTGTCTCTCGCACCAGATTTCATGTCATGAGCTTCATAGCTGCTGTCGACATTTAGTTACTGTCTTGCTTTTTTTTTTTTCCAATCAATTTTTGGGGCATAGTGCCCACACTATATAATAGGCTCCAGGGGAGGAGACTTTCATAATCTTCATGTAAGAGCCAGGGAAAACAAAACTGGCAAGATGATTTTTTTACCACCACGTGAGGGCCCACATCTGAACTGAAATGACTCAGATCAGTAGGATCTGAGCCTTATTGTGGTCTCTGGTAGAACTAAAATCCAAGACACCATTCTACAGTGGTATCTTACAACAAGCCAACCCAACAAGATAAAAAATGGATATCTGGTCAACCAAACAGGTCATGTTGATGACAAACACCAACTAGGCCTTCTGATTATTTTCCCTCAGTGGATGATTTGGCCAAAGCAGGTAGCTCTACTCCAAACTCTGAGGCTCTCTGATTGGCCCTGCTTCCAGACTATAAGGCATATCTTACCATAATGTATAAAATAAAGTTGCATACTAAAGTTAACAACTTCTGAAATACAGCTATAACAATTATGTGATTATATGTTATCCTGGATTAACATGTGGCCCATAATCCTTTGATATTACAAAACTCAGCTGTGCCATGAGATCTAAAAAGCTCCATTTCATAGAAATAGTTATTTGATAATGTTACATACCAGTTCGTTGTTCAAAACATTTATTGGGATTTAACACCACGCAGTAGATAAACAAGTGTTCCCCAGCTGTTAAATCTCACTTCATATATTTTAAACAATCCACTGTGTTGACGATTTCTAAAATGTGAAAAGACGTCATATCCAATGCACATTTTTAAATGTTACTTCTGAAGCTACATCTGCTTCACATCTCTTGTTCAAAGTGTTCCCTTTTCTCCAGGGTTACTTAATGACCATATTAGAATGGGTAAAAGTCAAGGACTGCATCCATTTTCTGAAATGTAGGCCTTGCTATTGCACACTTACATAAGGAAAAAAAAGAGAAAGAGAGAGAGAGAGAGAGAGAGAGAGAAAAAGAGAGAGAGAGAGAGAGAGACATCTGAAAGTCTGGAAAACGTGTCAACCAGGCAACGAAACTGTGAGGATTAACAAAGTCAAATTTATAAAGTGCAAGAAGGTTCTCACATGAAAGAGGGAGGCATGGAGGAAGTTTTTCAGCTATATTATTACTCTAACGGGACTGGGCCATCCACTGAACTTTGTGCAATTTTTTCAAGCTGTTCTGAAATGACTAATAATGGCATGTAGTGTATAATACACTGAAATGTGTTGAAACTTTGGGTAATGTTCCCAGTTTGATATTTAAAACACTTGGTCAGCTAGAAAACCTTACAGAGCCATTTCTCTGCTGTGTGCATGGTGCTTTCACAAGCTCCATCTCATTTCACTCCATGAGTTTGGAAATCCAGTCTCCCTCCCTACATTTCAGACAGGCCCACGTCTCGCCAGCATATTTTACAAGAAAATTAAAGCAAACCATCAATATGAACATAGTTCTGTGGAAACAAAGGGAATGGTGTTGTATTTGACATCCTTATGGTCTCCTAGAATTCGTTCTGTGTTTTGGTTAGCTGAATCTACTCAGCGCCCCAGGAGTCTGGCAACACGATTACTATCATGAAAAAAAAAAAAAAGATTAAAAAAAAAATTCAGCTTGTGTTTGTGGCCCTTTCTGAGAAAAAGGAATGGATTAGATAAGCAGATGCTTGAGATAGTTATTGTTTTTTTGCAATTATATAGCACATGTCCCCCCCGCAAGAAACCTAGGCCTTCCTCAGAGCAGCAGAATCAAGGTAATGTCAGCATATCAGAAAAGAAAAAGGCCACCTGGCAAGTAGCCAGCTAATTTGACCAATGTAAATAATGTGCTGGCAGAAGCCTGTGCTCTAAAAATAGCCCAGAATAACGGCAGACTGTGGTCAACCTCCCCAATATTATGGAATGCAAGCAAAATTTCTGGAGCCTAAGTTTTAAATACGGCAGCTTAAGGAAAGATTTGAGACCCTTCAAGCAATAGTTCAATTTTCATTTGAGTGACTGACATGAAACAGTTGCTCTAAACCAATAAGTAACATTGGCTAAGAGGCAAGATATTTTTAATTGAAGAACAGTAAGAGATAGTAGCTAAGGAGAACTTACTTGTCTGGGGAAGAGGTTCAGTAAGCAGTGATTGGAAGAATGAATTAAGTTTTTCAATGTAAGTTCTTCAGAATCAGTTAATGAATCCAGGGCAAAACTGAACTCTGTATATTTTCACTTAAAACTTCATTATGTAGGCTGGTGACCACCTCATCCATCCAATTTGATTCTTCATGCTTTCTGGTGGGTCCCCTAAAATCCAACGTATCATTCAAGAGCTGTGCTGTTCTATCAATAAGGATGACTTTAGTGGCATAGGTGCTGAAGAAATTTTCAAAAAGAAATGCCTGCATCTTTAGAATGAGTGAGTCCTTGCCAAAGGTTACAATTTTGAAGAGGTCAAAACTCTTTGGTATAGATGGTTCTTAGAGTTACATCTTGCTGATTTACCAGTGAATAAAACTGTCAGGTAACGGTCATCTCTTTGTAAGGGGAAACTCTTCCTCTTCTTCTTCTTGAAGCTTGGCATTCCTGTTAGCAAAGTACAGTCTATACACACAGCTCACTTTCCTGCCAATCAAATGACATGTCTGACTTAAGCCATGTTTCCCAAGTCAGGTGAACTGGCTAAGAGGGCTGGGTATTACACAGAGTATAAGATTGGGTTGGAGTGTATTCCATTGTATATATTTTTGGAAATGGGTACATGTGCTTAAGAAGAGAAATCAGGCGATATAAAAAATTTTGGAAGGACCAAAGCAACACTCCATAGAAAATGGTTTTACTAAACATTTTAAGCAACCCCTTTTAAAGTTAAATCTTATGCAGAACGCTAATATTTAATACATATCAAAGTGGAATTTTCCAATTGAATTTGGGCGGGCACAGTGGCAGCATCCACCTTTCAAATCATTGTCCCAAACACTTTACTTTGTCAAAGATTTGTTTCCCTGGTAAATAGGATAGCCTCTGAACTTGCTTTATAATTGACCCAATGATATCTAATTAGCCTTGGTAAAAATCAATGTTCTAAAATGATCTAACTCATAAAGTGCTGTAGCATTTAAATGCTTGCATAGCACTTTTAACTTCCCCTCAGAGAAACAGTATTAGGAAGACTCACAATGATATTTCCCTTAAATAAAAAAATCTCAGAGTCAATCATCTCTAGGCAGGAAAAAAAAAAAAAGAATCAATTAAAACCTAAGATAGAACGATCTTCCTGGAATTCTAGCTTCTGACTCTTCATATGAATTGGACCATTCACTAAAAATGAAATTTTTATAGCAAAGACAAGCTTTTCATTTGCTCCTAGCTGAAGCTGCAAATCCCCCGTGCCAAATATTTTGCTGGTGTCAATTAAGGCAGGCTTCTCAGATTTCTACAGGGAAATCTCAATAATCTCCAATATCTTCAGAAATAACATTTAGGTTTTTTATTAGGGAAACAATCAAATAAAGCCTGACAAAATTGCTGCTTGGGGGAAACATGCATGTGACAATTAAGAGATGCTCCCCGCTCAAGATCAAGAGATGCAACGGAAATCATGGATCTGAAGACCTCACTAATGACCTGAACTACCCACAATCATTCATGATTAACTAAGGAGTAAGTGCAGACACATCCTCTGGCAGCTAAGAGAATGAGCCAGTGCTTCGTGGGACGTTCTTTGGCTTTTATTTTTGAAAGGCTTTCCTTAGAATGTTAGATGTGATTCCCTCTCCCGATAATGCAATACCACAAATGCCTTCAGTAAGCTGAAGAGAGAAAGTGTTCTGAATCACTCAGGGTCCCATTCAGCACAACTGTGCAAGTGTCAACGAGTGCCCACAGAGAGGTGGCCAGGAATCAGGATGGGCCTGCTTTATGGCCGCACAGTTCCTGGTTTTGTCTAAGATCTATCTCCTAGAGGGGGCTAGGCTTGGCAAATGTCCTTCCCGTTGCAGCCAAGGGTGGAGACGTTGGTTGGTATCTTAGCAGGGTTTCACTTTGGGCTGCTTTCCAAATGGCACGAAGCAAAGAAAAATGAACTGCAGCAAATCTGACCACAAAATTCCATGCAGATCAGTGCAAACAGAGAATTTTTTTTCCCCTTCAGCAGCAAAGTTTCTTCTATAGACTAGAGCAGGGGTCCCCAGCCAGACCACACAGAAGGAGGTGAACGGCAGGCGAGCGAGCAAAGCTTCATCTGTATCTACAGCCACTCCCCATCACTCGCAATACCACCTGATTTCCGCCTGCTGTCAGATCAGCGGCGGCGCTGGATTCTCATAGGAGCGCGAACCCTGCTGTGAACTGCGCATGCGAGGGATCTTGGTTGCGCGCTCCTTATGAGAATCTAACGCCTGATGATCTGAGGTGGAGCTGAGGCAGTGATGCTAGCGCTGGGGAGCGGCTGTAAATACAGATCATCATTAGCTGAGAGGTTTGACTGCACGGAGACCATAACAAATCAATGGCTTGCCGACACGTCAAAACCCTATCAGTGAGTGGCTAGTGAAAACAAGCTCAGGGCTCCCGCTGATTCTACATTATGGTGAGTCGTATAATTATTTCATTATATATTACAATGTAATAATAATAGAAATAAAGTGCACAATAAACGTAATGTGCTTGAATCATCCTGAGACGATCGCCACCCCCCTCCGCCCCCATTCATGGAAAATGTGTCTTCCACAAAACCGGTCCCTGGTGCCAAAAAGTTTGGGGACCGCTGGACTAGAGGGGCTCAAGCACTTTTTTCAAGGTATTGGGAAAAAAGCTTAAGGTAGCCATTGAGTTAGGAAGAGCAATGTGCCAGGTGGAAGTGGAACACCTTGGGGCTTATTATAAGTGTCACAGATGACCAAGTCAGCTCTGCCTTATCCCCTGCATGAGCTGTGGGCTGGGCGGGTTCAAAAAGCCTGTTCTTATCTTCTCACCTGGTCCAGTGTGACAAGGGAAGCAACAGGAGAGCTGGAAGATATGTTGTCCTGGTGAGGAGCCCAGTTCAACCCACCAGCCCGTCAGCCACAGGCGGAAAGCCTAGGAATGAGCCAAGCAGACGTGAAGCCCTCTGGGCCTGCTGCTGTACTTGGCGAGCATTCCCAGGGAAGAGTGTAGCAATCGCTTTGGCTACGGAGTTTGCAAAATAAAGGAGACAGGTATCTGCTCGGACTGGCCATAGCTCTAGGATAACTTTTTTTTTTTAACATCTTTATTGGGGTATAATTGCTTTACAATGGTGTGTTAGTTTCTGCTTTATAACAAAGTGAATCAGTTAGACATATACATATGTTCCCATATCTCTTCCCTCTTGCGTCTCCCTCCCTCCCACCCTCCCTATCCCACCCCTCCAGGCGGTCACAAAGCACCAAGCCAATATCCCTGTGCCATGCGGCTGCTTCCCACTAGCTATCTATCTTACGTTTGTTAGTGTGTATATGTCCATGACTCTCTCTCGCCCTGTCACAGCTCACCCTTCCCCCTCCCCATATCCTCAAGTCCGTTCTCCAGTAGGTCTGTGTCTTTATTCCTGTCTTACCCCTAGGTTCTTCATGACATTTTTTTTTCTTAAATTCCATATATATGTGTTAGCATACGGTATTTGTCTTTCTCTTTCTGACTTACTTCACTCTGTATGACAGACTCTAGGTCTATCCACCTCATTACAAATAGCTCAATTTCGTTTCCTTTTATGGCTGAGTAATATTCCATTGTATATATGTGCCACATCTTCTTTATCCATTCATCTGATGATGGGCACTTAGGTTGTTTCCATCTCTGGGCTATTGTAAATAGAGCTGCAATGAACATTTTGGTACATGACTCTTTTTGAATTTTGGTTTTCCCAGGGTATATGCCCAGTAGTGTGATAGGATAACTTTTGTCGCGTGACATCGTCATTGTTTACATATGTGTCTCCTTCAATAGACTATCCAGTCCTTAGAAAAGAGCAGCGATCCCACACCCGGCACAGTTCTTGGCACATGGTAGGGATGCAATAAATGTTTATCCCAAACGTCATGATTTCTGTTTAGACTAAGGAACTATGGACAACATAACCTCTGAAAATTCCTTTCTGGGCACCGAATTCAAGAATGGAAGGTTGGGAAAAAAGGATTGATCTTATTTTTGCAACACGGCTCTGTTAAGATAAGGCTACATCGGTAACAATGGGCCTAACTGAACTCAATCACAGCGTTAGGTCACCTGGGTTTTACGTGGGCTGCGTGGCCAAGTCAAGGTGTGAGTGTAACAGTTTGTACTCCATTGTGTTTGGGTGGTGGCCTTTGAGACTACAACGGGCATTTTTATGGGCAGTTCCTCTCATTTTCCATGGGCATCCATCCTTCAGGGTGACAGTGGGTTCTTCACAATAGAGTCCTTCAAACCAGAGCCCGGACGTCAGAAAAACAGACAAAATCCTTGGTTTCCAGGAATCTCTGAAGGACCATGCCTGAAAAGTTCTTCCAGACCCCTGGGGCATCGGGACCTCACTCCTTTGCTAAAGATTACTCCAGAGTGTAGGGCTTGGACAGGCGGGTCTGGGAGATGCTCCTGTTCTGGGCAACTCATCGGCAACGGTTTCCCGCTTGGCTGGCTCCGGGCTGCACAAAGTTTGTCTTTGTCAGTTATTTGCCTCCCTCGTGGCCCTGCTTTTCCTCAGCTTGTTCTTGGCTCGTGATCGCCAGAGCCCTCATATTCATCACATCTCGGTGGCCTGTCCAAAGTGGTTTGGGTTGTTTTGTTTGGGTTTTTGGTTTTTTTGGCTTATTGAGAAAGACAAGGCTTACCCTTGGGCTCTCCACCATCACCAAAGGTTGACACTGTTCCACAGGAAAGAAAAGACTGAGCCATCAAGAGGGGCCCATGGGGCATGTGAGGACAGGACTCAGCTCAGGTACCATCCCTGCCCCAAACTGGTAAACAGGGGGATGAACACGGCTGCCTGGCCTGGGCCCCGGTCGTGGTGTCCTGAAGGAAGCCCACAGGCTCCTTCCTTGGGACGCTGGGAGCAGCCTGGGGCTGAGCCCAAGTAGCACATGAGGCCAGAGGAGTGACGGTGGTCAACAGAATGCAAGGCCAGCTGGGGAGGAAACAAGGGCCCATACAGCCTTCTGTGGGGAAGTAGAAAGGAGGTGACTGTGAGATTTTGCTCAGGGATGTTCATGAAAATGATTACAAGCTTGAGCTATGCCTAGTTTTTTTCTTTCCAATCCAGGGGACTGAAAGGGAAGCGCCAGGGAGTAGCCCGCACCTAAGGAGGGTCTGTGCTCAACCCATTGATGGAGGTACCAGAAGGATCCGGGACTCATGGGCCAAGCATCAGTGTGTTCCCACTGCAGCAGGTTGGTCTTAGGGCTTTTAATAAAAGTAGCAATAAAATAAACTTCTATTCAAAATGCATTGGATCGATTTCAAGCCTTGTCCCCAGGGTCCCTTCCACATCCCCAGGGTCAATGCATTGGAGTGATCCAGCTGGATTCATTTAAATATATCAACAGTGGCTTCCTGGAGCCTGTTCCTTGGGTCAAAAGTGATTTTCAAGACATTTGGGGCAGGTTGTCACTGGAATACCATTTTACAGGCCCAAATTACTAGCTACTAGAGTCTATGGAAAAGTGTTCTCCTTTAAATAAACTTTCTTTCTTCCTCTAAGACCTCAGGGAAAAATAACAATTCAGAAGATGTTTTTCTCTAAGTTCTTTCTATGTTGACGGTTTTTATTACCAAAAACCATTTGCTGTGTGCGAAGCGCTGTGAAAGATCCTGGGTGCTTATCTAGATACTATCTGGCAGGCTGGCTGCTGCAGGATAAAAAGACTATTTTCCATTTAACTTCAAGAGTTTGCTGAGCCTATGTTACAGGCGATAAGGGCTGGGTACAATGGAACTCTCCACAGTCCGGGAAGTAAAGATAAAGGCAATGTCTCAGCTGCTTGCCCAGATTCTTCCATGAAACACCAAAAGCCCAGTCATCTGACATAGAAGGTTCAAAGTCCCTTTTACATATTCCACATCTACTGTTTTGTTTGAATTTTTCATCATTTGATGTATGCCAAGCTTATTTCCACCACAGGCCCCTCCCCTAGAATCCCTCCCTTTTCTCTGCTCACCTAAGCTCCCTCCCTCCTCCCAGCCTCCCTCAATGCTCTTAAAATGAAGAGACCTAGTTGGAGTCCCAGCCCCGGCCTTGACCAGCATGTACGTGCCTTTGGGTGAATTGCATTTACCCTCTGAGGCTCATCTGTAAAATGGGCCGTCAGCTTTGACCTTGCAGGAAATTATGAGGCCAGGGTTGACAAGGCAGGGCACAGTGCTCCAAAGACTCTAGCATGACAGGAATCAGGCTACGTAAATCTCCTCCCGAAAGCCCAGAGCACGAACCTCTGGACCACTCAGTTGACAATTAGCCACCACGTCTTGCGTTTCGTTCCTTTTGCGGGGAAGACATTCGGTATTTAGTTTCTCTGTGTTATGAGGTCTCATGAGTAAGGAAAAGTTATCAGAACACAGAAATATTCATGAACAAACTGACAAATGGACTATTTATAAAATTAGAAAAATATATCATTGCATTACCATGTATCGAGAATGCTAAAATTATGATTAAATTAGAACAGCTCAGACTAGAGCCATCATCACTGATAGGTAAGGAAATGGTAGAATAGGACCAGTTAACAAATGATGAAAAAAAATCATCTGCAGTGACGACAAAATGGGAGATATAAATAGCAAAGGATGAAGAAGATTCCTGGAGGAAAGAGAAACGGCCTCTTATATTTTTGCCCAAACGAGCTTCCTTGTGATCTAGTGCTATGAAAGTCACCCATGGAGGGCAAGACAGTTTTGTCAGAAAAAATTATGCCTCAGATGCCCCAAGATTTGATTCATTCTTTATTCATACTAAGAAGTCAGCACAGTGCCACACAGTAACCTAGATTCTGCTTACTCTAAGTAAACCTACTTTCATGCTTCTTAACTTCTTTATTTCCCATTATGTAATATGACAATTTTGGTCTTGGTTTTAAGTGGTTTTACTTTTTCTAGAACCAACTATCCTCAGATAAGGAGGATCTGTACACACCTGCCTCAACTGCATGGAGTGCCCATCTAGACAGGAGCCCTGATACAGCTGTTACTGAAGTCCACCAAAAAAGAGGGAACAATCCACTGTGATTCGATTACAGAAAACCCCATGGTCGTACCAGGTCAGCTAATAATCATTTCTGATAATCTTTAGAAAATACAATATTACCATTGGAAAGTAAAATTAAAAAAAATTTTTTCAAATCGTTCCCTCATCGCAAAGAGAAAATAAATTATTGCAATCAGAAAGGAATCACGGTCAGAAACAGCATCATGGGCTGGGGCTTTCTATGGAAGGAGCACCTCATGAACTTGGGGGCTTCCCTGGAAAGTCTCCCTTTGAGACTTAGAGTGTCCCACAGTGTGACTTAGCATCCCTGCTTCTGGAACCCAGCCCTCGGGACACACGGGGTAATGAGAAGCTAACGTCAGCAGCTCCAAAGATGTACAGAACATGTCAGACAGGAGAAGACAAATCCCATGTGTAAGGTGCAACACACTGCGAGGCTAGACCTGGACCGAGAGCACGAAAAGTGTCGGGAAGAGAACGAAGCTGATTTTCGGCCTTGGAGCTTTTCAGGATGGTGTCAAACTTCTCCTCGAGCTCATCATTTTGAGGTGCTATGAGTCCACTGTACATAACGAATAACGCCTCCTATCAGGCCTGTCACCGGGCCTCCCCACTCCCTCCATCACAGCCAGGAGCGAGCGCCCATTTACTCATCCTTCTTCCGCCACTTGCGACATAGGAACCGAGATGCTGCCAAGGGAGGGTGAGGGGCAGAGTTGCGGGGCCCACGCGGCTGTGGGTTGGAGCAGGAATTAATCTCAACGTTGTTAACCTTCCACGGGGCAGCGCCAATCTGCCACCGGGGGGGTGTGTCCCAACACTCCACACCCCTGCCCCCCTCTTTGCTGACTGACGGCCACGGGTGGGGAGGGTGGGCAGCAATCAGAGGGGGGCCTTTGGAAACAGTCAAGCCTGGCTGCCGGCTTTGGAACCGCCATCCTTTTCCACTTGCTCATCGCCCCTGCCCCTACCATTGTCTTTCCAGTGAAATCCATATCCATTTTCAAGATTCCTTCACAAATGATGATTTAAGAGTAAAGGACTCAGAAGAATAGCGTGAAGGGATAATATATGCTTTAATTAAAAAACGAGTCACTGTCTCTTGAAGGTTTTGTCTTTTTCTACCAGCTGCCGTGGTGTTCACTTTAAATTCATATAAATTTAAGCTCCAACTTAAGATTGTAAACCTTGGGCTTCCCTGGTGGCGCAGTGGTTGAGAGTCCGCCTGCCGATGCAGGGGACACGGGTTCGTGCCCCGGTCTGGGAGGATCCCACATGCCGCGGAGCGGCTGGGCCCCGTGAGCCATGGCCGCTGAGCCTGCGCGTCCAGAGCCAGTGCTCCGCAGCGGGAGAGGCCGCAGCAGTGAGAGGCCCGCGTACCGAAAAAAAAAAAAAGATTGTAAACCTCTAAAAGAAAAAAAAATGGGAAGCCAAATATTCCTTTTTCTTGGATACAGAATCCTTTGGAATCCATTCTTATATAGTCAGTGCTAGAAGGGAGGCGAGAGATGATTGAATTCAATCCATTTCCATAAGGAGTCTGATGTCTAGAGACAGGCATCACCTGCCCAAATTTATCTACAAAGCTGGCTTCCAGACAAGGAAATACACATTTGTTCATTCAATTTTTATGGAATGGACTCTGCCAAAAATATGTCCTGTGAAGGTGAAGAGGGCAATATCTGTGCCCTTGAGGTGTCGGCAACCTGCCTGTGAGGGTGACACCTGTAGTCAGGCCAGATGGGGGGATGTGATCATGTTCTCGGGATACTTAAGGATGATGCCTCGTGGAGGGGAAGCAGGGATACTCGGGAGGAGTGATGTAGAAAACACACTCCAGGTTGGGAGAGAGGCTGTTCAAAGCCCAAGCAGTAAGCCGAGCGTGTGGTGCAACTTCGAGGAGCTGAGGGTGAGGATGGAAGGGTGTGAACACAGAGGGGCAGACGGAGCGGCCAGCCACGAGGCTGGAAGGGGGAGCAGGGGCCGTGGAGGGGCCGCAGGGCTGGCCAGCAAAGGCGGCTGAGCCCAGGGAGCAGTTGAAGCAGAGAGGGGCCAGATGGATGACTGCTGTAGAAGGCAACTCTGGAAGCTCATGGAGGAAGGATCAGATGGGGACCAGGAAACCCCTGTGGAGGCCATCCCAGCAATCCAGGCCAGGAGTGAGGACCCGAAACAAGGTGGCTTCAGGAGGAGGCCGTGAGAGAAGAGAGCAGATAGACAGAGGATTAGCACAGCTACTGATAACCAGGTTACGATGTGACGTCCAGAGAAGGGAGGCGTCGAGGAACTGGCCCAGGTTTCCAGCTTGGGCTGCTGGGGACTGGCAGGCAGTTCACTGGGAAAGGAATTGATGAGAAGGTTAAGGTTCAAAAGGAGAAATGAGCTCTGCTTGGGCCAGAGGCTGGTAACCTATGAGATTTGAAGTGGCAGCGGGACATCCAGATGGAGATATCAAGAAGCAATTGATTAAAGGGACCTGAAACTCAGGAGACGGGGAGAGAGAGAGAGAGAGAGAGAGAGAGAGAGAGAGAGAGAGAGAGAGAGAGAGAGAGATGCCCTGGATATTGGGAGTCACTCAAATATGGACAACATATGGGACGGGAGGAAAGAAGGCAGGAAACGATGATGAAATGGAAGAGAATATCAAGGATGGAAGACCAATATTTAAGGAAAGAAGACACACAAAAGGGACGTGAGAGAATGGTGGAGATGGAGGGTGAAGGGGCCAAAGATTTTTGTAAGATAAAAGAACAGGAACTGTGAGAACAGGAGTGTGAAATCTAGATGGTCAATGGTGTGGTCAGAAGATAGGATAAATGATTTAAGACAGCAAGGTACCAAGGGATGGTGAGAGGAACTTTAGCCCTATACTCTCCATCTCCATGCCCCCCGCCCCCCGCAATCAACAATCAATAGAGATGAAAATTAGTACTTTTTTAAAGTATACAAACTATACTTCCGGTGAAACAAAATTTATATGTGCATTTGCTACATGAATGTTGTCTTAAAATAAATCCCTCAGTTACACCTTCCAACGAGACAGCTGCCCCTAAGGCTCCGCCACATGTAAAGTGTGGGGCTTCTCCCGAGCTGAGAGCTTCCATGGGAGCTGAGGATGAGGTCGTGCTGCAACGTCAGAAGGGGTCTTGATGGTCCAGCCTCTCCCTCGGGAAGGTAAAAATCACAATGTCTGTCCCATTTTGCCATGTCCTTCAAGAGCCTGGCATAGAGGACACGACAGTATGTTTTGTGAATGAATAAATGTATGCGTGAATGAATTATGGCTAATATAGTCACACACATAATAATCCCTAAGCTCAAGGAGAGATGACAAGTAAAGCTTGTAAGCCTCCGACTCCAGCTGGTGACATGTCCTTCCCAGGTGGGCCAGGAACACCCTGAGTTCTGAGGTGTCTCTTTGCCTCCATCTCCTCTGCCTCAGCTCTCCTCCAAAGCTCAGTTCCTCCCGGTCTGATTTTCCCACTGGGCCCCAATGAGTGAAATCCCAAGTGAGCAGTCCCAACCTCCATCCTCCGACTCATTCGAGTTCAGCTTTCTGCATTTGGCACTGCTGACCACAAGTGACTTTCAAAACTCTCTTCACTCTGTTTCAAGGACATGTCGTTCCCCTAACCCTTACGTTGCCTCTACCTATCCTGAGCCCCAGCCTGGAAGTCCACGGGCCCCGCCCTTGGTCTTCTCATATAGAGCTCTCATCTGCCCGACAGGTGCCCCTCACCTGTGTTTGAAGCTGCCAGCCCTCTCCAGAAGCTCCTGCAGCTTAAGAATATTCCCCAGGCTCTAGTTCCACCCTTTTCCTTTTGAGCCTTCTTGTCTCTGGTTTTTGTCCCATTAGCCTTGGGTGGCTTAGACAGGAAACTTCAAACTCCTTACCTTGCTTACAAGGCCCTTCACATTCTGATATCATCACCTCCCATCATAACCCCTGGCCATTTTCCTTATTTCCCTTAAATCTGCTCTACCTTCCGGCTCCTCCGCATTTCTCTATTCTCTGAATTTGCCTTATCTTCTCACAGGGTCACCATATTGCACATAGACTACAATATGAATGTCCCCCTCACCAGCAAACACAGACCCGGAGCTGTGCAGTGCACAACCTGTACAACCATGCATAGCAGTCCTGCCCTTTATCAGTGTCTTGCCCTTGTACATTCTTTCCTTTGCCTGGAATGTCTTCAGTTCTCCTCTTTGTCTCCTCTCTAAAACCATTTTCTCAACCCCCCTAAGTAAAGTTACTCGCTTCTCTTCCCAGATTCCCTCAGCAGCCTGAACGACCCCAATCACTGCACATTCTACTCTGATGACCTGCTTACTTGTCTTTCCTACCCATTAGTCTGGAAGCAGAGACATGTCCCATTCACTTCTTAAAATCCCAAGTGCCTAGCACAATACCTGGCACATAAACAGTGCTCATGAAATGTCTGAAGAATGAAGGAACCATTTCTCTGAGTATGATTTATAACAAGCCTGGGCAAATGCTCCCACATCATCTTATCCAGAGAACCATCATTCCTAATGAAGTATTTTTGTATAAATAAAAGGTCCTTAAGGCAAACTCCATTACCTGCAAATTTCAGAAGATTCTAGGACTTGCTCACACACTCATTTATTTATTCAACAAATATTTAGTGAACATCTACCATGTCCTGGAGCTATGCTAGAGCTGGGCATACAGCAGAGAACACAGCAAAGCCCGGCCCTGTTGAGCTTGCCTTCGGGCAAAGGAGAATGGGGAAGGGTCAGACAATAAGCCAATAAACCCAAAGTCTTCTTGTATGTAATACGGTAACGGGTACTAAGGAGAAAAATTAGGCCATGCAGGCCTATGGGAGAGTGCTCAGGTGGGAGGGAGGGAGTTTGCTATTTTATTTTATCTTTTTATTTTTTTGTTTTTTTGGCCGCCCTGCACTGCATGCGGGATCCTAATTCCCCAACTGGGGACCGAACCCACACCCCCTGCAGCGGAAGCGCACAGTCTTAACCACTGGACCGCCAGGGAAGTCCCAGGGAATTTGCTATTTTAGATACCATGGTCAGGGAAGGCCTCAGAGATAGGATCAGGCATATGTGGAATGAAATTCATTATTTCAAAAATATTTTGGAGCACAGTATCTGTGCTTAGCATTGCAAGTACTTTCTCTGCTCCCATGCAGTAGCTTTTATTTCAGCGGTTCTGCCACATCCTCGGGTGCCTACAGGCGGCCACTGGTGCTGTGTCTGGCTGCACCTGGGGACTCCGAGGACGGAGGATGGAGGGCACTCTGGGAAGGACCCACCTATGGCAGCCCCAGCTCCAGGTCTCCTGCTTTCTCACTTGGAGGAGGACGGGGCACTCAGGCCCTATTCTGTGCCATGCTTTGAAACATTTTACTGGGGGCGTGGACACTGGGGAAGAGTCAGCTGTCCTCTTAGGTGCTCTAACGATGTTTCCTCATTTGTAACATGGAGATGTTAACACCAGTCCTGCCTTCCAACCCTGTAGCTGCCCGGTGAGCTGCTCAATGGTTTGAGCAAGCTAATGCTATATTTGGATTCAACCTGAAGTCTAGGCTTAACTTATCGATTTGGATAAAGGGCATTTTCAAGGTGTAAAGACTTGCTTAATATCAAGCTAAATACTGGTGAGTTCTAAAAAAATATTTTCAGAATTCCAACTTTCCTGAATCCGATAAAACTCTAATAGAGGCAGTAATTCGGGCAAATAGGAGGCTGGCTTCCTCCCCTAAATGAGTCTGGTGCTAAGCACTAGGGAATGATGCAAATGTGGTGAGTGGCTAATAATTAAAGGATTTAATTAAGCATCATCTGGGAACATGTCTAGTTAGCTCTGTGTGTGCACTGGCAGCTCCCAGCAACCCAGGTGGTTACAGGGGGGAGGTAGCATTGTTGAAAGCAAAGGAACTAGTTATCTGGGGAAGATTTTCTAGTCCAAGGGCAAAAAGAAATACATGTTAACTTTTGATAATACACGTTCGGGGCAAGAGTTTCAATGAAGATGGTGAAGGCAGAGATTTTTTTTTTTTTTTTGCAGTACACGGGCCTCTCACCGCTGTGGCCTCTCCCATTGCGGAGCACAGGCTCCGGACGCGCAGGCTCAGCGGCCATGACTCACGGGCCCAGCCGCTCCGCGGCATGTGGGATCTTCCCGGACCGGGGCACGAACCCGTGTCCCCTGCATCGGCAGGTGGACTCTCAACCACTGCGCCACCAGGGAAGCCCTAGGCAGAGATTTTTAATTGCTTAACATTCAGTTATTTGTTGTTATGAACCCATCTAGCATCTCTTTTGGCAAATGGACAAGAATAGCCAGCCCCCTGTTCATCTCTATTTCTGGACCTGACCACATTGTAGGTGCTCAGCAAATGCTCAGGACCGAAGTAGGAAAGGAGTAAATAAACACTAAAAAGCATCTCCAAAAGCAATCAAATTATCACCCAATGTTAAGCCAAAACAAAAACCCACAAAAAAAACCCCACATAGGATACAAATCTATACATAAGTCTGATCCAACTACGTAAACAAATACATTGAAAAAGAGTCAAAGGAAACGTTAGTCATTATTTCTGGTGGATGAGATCATGGGTGTTTTCTTTCCTGCTTCTTGATTTTCTATACTTTTAAACTGTTTATATATGTACATGTATATCGATACATGCATATATATGAATTATATATAATATTTTATATATATTATATGATTACAAATAATATTTTATATACACACTTCTCTTAAAACACATAAAAATAGAGTTGATGTTCATCAAAGAAAAAGAAAAAGCTGCTATTTTTGATGAGGCACCAGACTCACAGATGGACAAAAACTTAGGAATTATCCATTAATTTCATTCATTCATTCAGTCAGTCAGTCAATAACAAGTAATTGCACACCTGCACCTACTATGCCTGGCACTGTGCTAAGTGTGATCCCCGAACTTACTCTCTGCATACTCTTGAAGACTTCCGCATTCATCTGTTAACTCACGCAACCATCCCTGTGTGGTAGGTACTATCACTGTTCTAATTTGCAAATGAAGAATCAGCTCCAAGTCACAAGGGATTAAGCAGAATCCCAACCCAGGCATCTAACCTCACAGCTGGAGCTCTTAACTGCTTGGCCAAGTTTCCTGGTGGCCGGTCAGGTTGAGCCCTCCAGTTGTGACCATCCCCAGGCTTCTATACTTTCTTCCTCCACCTTCCACTCACTGGCTTTGTTCTGCCCTTGAAACTACACAGAATAAGGGAATCCATCACCCACTGAATGACCACATGGCCTCTGCAAGTCCTCTGTGCTCCAAACTAAAACCTCCTGGGTCTTTTGACTGTCAGAGTTTCCTACGACCCAGTGTACCACCATTCTTCTCCAGGTTGCCCCAATTTATCATTGTCCTTAGCATCCGGCTCTGTAGCTGAGCCCCTCATCGTGGTTTGACCGTGCAGTTGACCGTTCCCTGTGATGCTCTGTGTGGTGTGACCAGCACAGAGTGTCACCTCTCTTGAGCCAGACATTGGACCTTTATGACCGCAGCTCAAAAGCACGCTCATTTTGGCTTTTCTACATAGATGTTTTTCTCCCTTTAACATTGAACTTGCATTCCTTAGTACCTAGCATACATGAAGTCCTGTATGATAACAAATGCTAAACTAGAGAAACAAGTAATTCTCAAAGCCTGTATTCTAAAAATTCATTAGTAGACTAATTATTTAAAATCAAAACTTTAATAAAAACATTATAGTACATAAAGATTATATTCATAGATCAAATCACCAAACCTACTGTAGCCATCCCATAATTGAAATACGTTTTGTTTGAAATAATGTATAAAACATTAGGAAGGACCCATATTTTGAGCATAGTTTTTAAAAAGCCCAGAGGTTGGGGGTGAGGAAGTGGGCAAAATGGGTGAAGGGTATTAAAAGGTACAAACTTCCAGTTATAAACTATATGTCACGGGGGTATAATATATGGCATGGTAACTATCGTTAATAATACTTTATCGCGTATTTGAAATTTCCTAACAGAGTAGATCTTAAAAGTTCTTGTCACAAGAAAAAAGTTTTGTAATGCTGTATGGTGACAGATGTTAACTAGACTTATTTTGGTGATTGTTTTCCAATAACTACAAATATTGAATCATTACGTTGTATACCCGAAACTAACTTAATGTTAGATGTCAATGATAACTCAATTAAAAAAAAAAAAAAAGCCATTTGAGCTGCTGTTACCTGTAGAAGGATGCGTGGATAATGGAAGGACAAAAACACCAAATAGCTACTACTGGGAAGAAAGGAACTTACCTTTACTGAGGGCCTAATTATGTGACCAACACTAGGTGCTCTACAAGGCATCTGTCATCCTCCCAGAAGAAAAGATGGGTAACCACTTAGTGAATCAGCCCACAGCTAAGAGATAAGCAAAACCTAAGGCAAGTAGATGAGGACCTCCTGATGATAGGATTAAGAAGGAAGAGCAGCAAGGAGAATTCTCGGGGATGATCGTGGCACTGGAGGCAGAAAAGTAACATTGAAAGGAACGTTCCTAGATGTGCTGTCTGTAAGTCAGGTTTACCTGAAATAATAACACTAAGAAGAATAATGGTACAAAAACCCAACTGAGAACCACCTGGAATGAATGGTCTTTTGTCGGCATATCACCCTCCACACCCTGCAAGGATCAGGCAACTACAGCTCCCAGAATCTCTCCCCTGTACAGTTCCATGTCAAGTTTGCCAATGGGCCCTGCATGGTGGGCCAGGAGCAGAGGTCGTTCTTCTCTAGAGATCAGCTCAGCAGACACATGAGCAGATGCGAGGTCCGTGGCTGCTTCTCAGCCAGTATTGTAAATCACCCATTTTGCTACTGCAGACTAAGCCAGGTGGTAAGAGTTTCTTCAGGAATTTCTAAGAACTCCAGTAGTTCCCTTAGAAGCTTTTGAGAAGCCTGAGGCCTCAGTGTCTACTTCCCCAACCATCTGGCTGCAACTTCCCTGATTTTCTGCAGTAACTTTTCAGACCTCGGCAGTAGTAGCTCTTCCAATACTCAAATAAGCCCTCATTCTTAGATTTAAGCCCTTCATTCCTGGAATACTTGATTGGCTCCATTTTCCTGAAAAAACCCATACTGGGAGAGAACCCTACCATAAAAAGGATTCTGCCCTGAGGTCAGGATCTGAAGTCTGTGAATGTCCAGCAACTGTGCTTGGTAGCCTTGGCTAAGTTTTAAGCTCTACAAATATACTTTTTTCCCACCTCTTCCATAACCATCCCATTGAACACGGAGCGATCAATAAATGACTTAATTTGAAAGTTATGTCAAGCGCAACGTCTGACCAGCTTCGTCAATGTTAAGTTGTTATTATGATGATGATGAACAAAGTCCCCAAAGAATATCAATCATGACGTGTGCTCATTAATTTTTCCTGGAGGCTTTTGGAGGGATTCACAGAGGGTGCCTGGGGTGAGCAGAACCTTACGGAATAGCTGAAGTTTCTTCAAGGGAGGGGAGGCTTCTGGCCAGATGGGATGAACTGCCTGGGAGATGGGGTCAAGGACAGGCTTGACCCGCACAGGCTGGCTGAGCAGACAAAGGCCTTGAGCAGAGTTTTCATTGGTGGAGGATTTTAAGGTTTCTGCAGCTCCCACCCCAGGCTGCCCCTATTTCGAGTCAGTGCACCTCCAGGGAGCATCGGTAGGTCCGGCCTGCCCACCAACCTCTGCCACGATCACTACGTTCAGAAGCAAACCTCCATTATTCATTCAGTGTCTTCGGAACAAGCAAGGTGAATCACCCTTTCACGTTATACACACATTTCGGAGGGTCACGTGTAAATCACACCAGGATTGGGAGCTGGCCTAGCCTCCCCTTTACAATCAGCTCTAAGACAAAACTTAATCTGACAGAAGTGCTGTGGGAAGGAGACAAACTTCACTGTTTTCCCTGAGGTTCATTAACCATGAATTCGGAGCAGAAGAGGGGCAGTCCGAGAAGCCACACGCAACACTTAGCTTGCTGTTCCCGCCTCTCGTCTGCTCCTTTCGCCTCTGGCTGGAATACGTCACCATCCAAACAAACCCGTTGATGGTTCCCCCTTTCCCCTCCAATCATCTGTCTCCTCCGGAAAGTCTCCCTGGGCCCCCGGCTTCTGTGCTCGCATAACTGCCTGGGCCTGTGTCCATCCTTGCACTTAGATATTGTGCTCTGACTTCCTGCCTTTAGACTGTGAGCTCCTGGAAGAAAGTGTCTGTGTCGTGGTCACTTTTGAGCCGCTAGCACCTCACACAAGTGGGCCTGGCTCATATGCACCCTGCATAGTAGCTCCTAGAATAAATGAAGCGCCATGTTCAGTAATGCACTGGGGAGGGAGTAGGGGAGGGAAGTGACTGCAGGTGAGGAAGTCATTTTCAGAGATTTTTAGATGGGGCTTCCCAATCCTGGGCTATGAAAGGGAATAACATACAAGCTAAAGTGATGCAATGAGCATCACCATACAGAGTGAAAAAGCAAAGACGTGCTTCGCAAAAGCTGGAGTGACAGCAACCGCTGCGCTTTGAACAGTCTTTGTTATGAACTTTCAGTTCTGACTTCCTTGCCGGGCACAGCAATAAGGCCGAGTCCTGTGCCCAGAACACCTGTGAGTGTTGCATCCCCCTAGCATGTCTCTCTAAAATCATGCAGTTTTCTGCAAGCCTTCCACTCCAAGAGGGGAGATGAAAATGTTTGTGTGCTCGCCCATAAAATGTTGTGTGGTGTAATGCCTCTTACGAAATTCCACACGTGGGTCTGAAGACTTGCACTTGAACGGTTTTCATTTTAAGACTTGCTTCACCAATATTGCCTAGCTTGGAAGTAAACTATTGAGAAAACTTGAAATTCACGTTTAAAATTCAAGTCCCTCCTGGGTTGATATTTATCCCTACCCAGATAAAGGTGCCCTAGAACATACTCCCACAAACAGGAGCGTACAAGCAGAGGGCGTGACATTGGAGATTTTCTAGTTTAGGGTTCTCGTTCCACGGATGAAGAAACTCAGGTCTAGAAATTCCTTGATCTGCCAAAGGCCCACAGATGGCAAGAGGTGGCTGGCACTGGGGATGGTCTTGAGAGTCAAACCCTGCCGTAGATTGAATTGTCTCCTCCAAGAAGACATCATCAAGTTCTAACCCCAGTAGTACCTGGGAATGTGACCTTATCTGGAAATAGGGTCTTTGCAGATGGTCATACTGCAGCAGGATGGGATTTGATCCAGTGACTGGTGTCCTTATAAGGAGTTGGACACAGAGGCACACAAAGAAATCACCATGTGAAGAGGGAGTCAGAGATTGGAGTTTTGCCCCCCACAAGCCACGGAACACCAAGGATTTCTGGCAGCCACTGGAAGGGAGGCATGGAACAGATCCTCCCTCTGTTCAGAGCCCCCCAAAAGGAATCATCTCTGCCAACACCTTGATTGTGGACTTCTAGTCTCCTGAACTGTGGGTGAGTAAATTTCTGTTGTGTTAGCCATCCGACTAGCGATGCTTTGCTATGGGAGCTGTAGGAAACCAGTGCAAACACAGAAGACATTTTTTGCCTTCATGAGTTTCCAGAACTAGAACCTAAGGGTAGAAAACCTTCTTCGAACCCAGGGGTCTTTCTACCACATCAAGAAGAAGGAGAAAAATGTGATCACTTTGAACTCCGCTCTGATGAACACACAGATCTAAAACAAGGAAACGTCCCTCCTTCAGGTGCAAGCTTGAGGGGCTAAGTGAAGCTGGGTCAGTGCTAAGGATTCGAGTGTTGCCGTCAAGGGCTGCAGACTCTAGAAGCCAAGACACCGTGGTCGTCCCTGCAAAGAGCTCAGAAAGATATATGCCTGCCCAATTTCCCAACCCAAATGATAAGTAGTCCCAGCGGATGCCCTAATTCTATGAATTTCCAGTGTTACTTTGGGGGCCACGTGACTTGCTACACACTCTTGGAATTGGTGAGAAATACAGAGTGTTCCAAGAATATCAGCGTCCAGGCTGCCAAGATGCTTCTCAATGGAGCTTGAGATCACTGAGGTTTGAGACAATTGTCCTCCCCTAATCAGACCATCACTGCCACCCAAGCAGTTCCAACACCCAGGACTAGAGGAGGCTGGGAGGGGCATCAGACCAATCTTCTCCAGCCTCGCTCGGGGTTTCCCTGGATGTGAGGAGTCAGAGAGAAACCCTCGGTGGTGTTTCACGCTTCCCAATGTTTTGGTCCAAGTTCATCTTTTATCTCACAACTGTTCCGGATGATCCAACATGTGTAAGGGTTTGTTCAGGCTGTTCGGGGTTCTTCTGTGAAACTGTCAAAACAATGACCTCATTTGGAGCCCTCTGCTAGCAGGCAGGATTGGCACGGACTTGTGTCGCTGGAGCAATCAATTCAAGATGGCCACTCCGCACACGAGGCTTGCTAAGCGATATGGAAGCAGATAACGGATTACTCCATCCCTTCCTCAAGTTACCAAACATGTGAGTGTTAAGGCAGCCTCCACCAAAGGCTGCCTGCCAGGCATGGCAAAGGGAAGTCATCACCCGATGACCCAGAAACTCAAACCCTTACACTGCCTGGAGTGGGGACGCTTCCCCCACCGGGCCCCCAACTTGTGAAGCAAAAGGAACACGACTGAATCGGAGGAAACTGTTGTCTTTGGAGCAGTAAGCATGCGGGTACCATGGACGTGTGCACGTCAACACCACGGATGACCTAGATCTGATGCCCGGGTGGCTGAACCAGGGCTCCCCCCATAACGGCAGAGTCCGTGGGAAAGAATCACTCTGGGCATAATTCAGATTCAGTCTGGGATTATCTGAAGAGAATGAACTGGGACATTCTACAAAGGCACGGAGCCCGTAGGTATTCTGGAACTGTGACCGGGGTGCTGAGCCTAGCGTTTTTCACGGCCCCTGCAGTCAGAGAGCAGGTGTGTTTTTACGTGCTCATGGAAAGAAGATGCCTCAGTTTTTATTGCACATCCCCCCTCCATTTCTCTGGCAAAGAAAAGAAAGAAACTTAAGAAATATGCAGGAAATTATTTTTGACCCAATTTGTTGTTATTGCCAATGGACTTCCTGAAGTGGCTCATTGGGCAAATTCAGCAGAATGTTCCAGCCTCAGAGCACTGCTGCACACTCCAGCTCTGCTGAGAGGTGACACTTTCCTCACATTTCCTATTGTTTATGATACCATAACAGTGACCCGTGTAGGGGATCGGGGTGGGGTGAGACTCTTCTCACACGTGAAACCCAGCAAGTAGACATCCCTCACGAATCTGAGCGCTTCCAGACTGCTTGGGCAGGTGTTAAGTTTGCTGTGCGCCCGTGATTGTAGCCAAACGAGGTATAAGTACCTGAAACTTGGGTCAAGTGGGGAGTGGTAATTTGCAAGAAGGTCGCTATGGTATTATCAACACAGAGTAAAATAAACGCAGGGTAGCATCTAAATACATAGGATGCAATAAGGAAAAAGTCGGAAGGGCTGAGAGGGACCCACAGGAGACAGCAAGGGAGGGGAGATAATAAGATTGCTACCTGTCTAGAGCCATCACTCTTAAACTGGCCAGTGCCACACTGAGAGCAAGGGCTCATATACCTTTACTAAGGGGGTGATTTTGAGTAATCTTTCTTCAGCACGGACCAGGTCCCCACCTGCAACCAAAGCTAATAATAATAATAATAGTAATAATGTATTCGGCAGGGTGGGAGGGGATTGTAAAAGAATAATTAACAAATTTACTTCCCAGCATCTACCCATGCCACACCCGCTAGAAGAGGTGTAGAGAAGACCCTATCCACAACACCAAGAAATGTTCATTCCTAAAGACAGGCCACTGATTGAACCCAGTAAAACATAACTGACTAATTGACTGGGGTGTCCATCTACCCACAAATCTCTTCGATCTTTCAAAAGTCTAAACTGAACTCCATATTTGTAGACACATCTGACGTTTTGTAAAGGATGTTTTCATTAATACCCACCCGAGAATAATGCCAGAAAAGATAAACTGCTTACTGCCAGACACAGTCACGTACACAACTTTTAGAGCTCTTCCTTGGCTTTCACTACGTCAGAAGTCAGAAGTGGCTGTTCTCTGGGCTGATGTCATTAACTCAGCATCGTAACATAAAATACCAAATACTTTATGATATGTTACAAACTATCAAAAATAGCTCTTTTTACATCCAGAAACCCTCTTTAGGTTTGTGGCATGTGGACCTTTACAACTTACTTTTAAAAATTACATTTTACTCATGCTTTTCTTTAGTACATCTTATAGTATAGCCCAAAGCACTAAAGCAATGATACGCCCCAGTAATTAACTATTACACACTAAAAGTAGTGGTTTGAAACAGTCACAGATACAAATTTTAGTGCATTTAGCTGAATCACAAATACATATTGAAGGTCTAAATCATCTTATTATCTTGTATGATAATTGTTGATGTTCACCATTTAAGTGAATATGTCTTACGTTTAAACATCCATAATAATAGTTATTATTAGCTGTGACTGGTTTTAAAATCCATCCAAAGTAATTTCAGGCAAGGTAATGAATGCAAATGTTTCTCTCTTCTACAGGACCTAAAGCAAGATGGAACTCTGGTCGTGGTTTTTTTTTCTTTCGGTGAAATGTGGAAACAGGGTCACACCGATCAGCACCCTGGCTCAGCTTCTAATCCACTTAGGGACTGGGGCAGGGCTTTCCAAGGACACGGTTCAAGTCTGAGGAGACAGTGCATCCACCCTCTTTATCAGAGCCAGGTGTCAGGAGCATCTCGCTGGCTGCGTGTGGTTCCAGGCTGACAATGGGCCATTCTATTGGAGATTCTCACCTCTCAGGGCACTGGAACTCCCAAATGTGAGGTAAGGAGCCACTGAACTCAGGTGAGGAGAAACAGGGAGTCTACTTGACATGCACTCTACCCTATGCCCACGCCCACCCCCGGGTCAAACTGCAACCTTCCATGAGGATTTATGGGTCCCTGGCATACAAACTGTGCTGGGGAATTTTTTTTTTTTTTTTTAAAGTAGAACACTGGAAAATGTGACGCAAATTTGCAATAAGTATTTTTGTGGTCAGAGAGGTCTCAATTCAGATTCGTGTGTCTGTCCTCCAAGGCTGTCACCATCTAAAATCAATTCCTTCAGGACTTCCCTGGTGGTCCAGTGGTTAAGACTCTGTGCTTCCAATGCAGGGGATGCAGGTTTGATCCCTGGCCGGGGAACTAAAATCCCACATGCCATGTGGTGCAGTAATAATAATAATAATAATAATAATAATAATAATATAAAATAAATTCCTTCATCAGCTTATCACCTCAGGGAGGCCAGCATGGAGGGACCAATTGTACCAGCTCTGGAGACAGAATTGAATGCTTAGTCTCCCACTAACTGGTATGCCAGGAAATTTCTTAACCTCCCCAGGTCTCAGTTTCCTCATCTGCAAAATAAGCTTGGATGAGGATCATGCAACCTGCCAAGCTACCTGTAGCCCCAGGGTTTTTGTCACTTGCTCTTGCTTCTGACTGAAGCTGCTTAAGCTGGTTTCCCCCATGGCTGGATTCTTCAGCCTTCAGCTTAAGTATCCAGCCCTTGGAGAGATATTCTCTGCTCACCCCATCTCGATCACACATCCTGTATATTTCTTTCATTGTGATTGTCACATCCTAAATTACCCAGTTTGTTTGGTAACTTATTTATTTCTACTCCCACTGTCCTTCTCTAACCTCCCACCACCACACACACACACACACACACACACACACACACACACACACGTGCACACGCGTGCGCGATCTCTGCAAAAGCTGGGATCTCACCTGCTTTATTCATTGCCCTATTCCTAGAGCCTCAAATAAGAACTTGGCACAGATCGGGAGCTCAGTGAAAGTCTGTTGTTGAATGAAAAAAATGCATGTAAAGTGCTTGACCAATACAAGGTCTTCAAAAGATATCAGTCAAACAAACGAATAAATTTCTCAAGCCCAATCACGCATACCGTGTTTGGAGAATCCTGGAATTCACCCGGCCTCATGCTTTCCACGTTACCTGTCTAAGATTAGACATAGGCCCCTTGGAAGCAGGACTCCCCCCTACTGCCTGTGTGTGCATGGAGGAGACAGAGGAAAGCTCAGAGGCTCTCATGTTAAGTTGACGTGATTCCAAATCCCGCCTCTGCGATATGACCTTGGCTGCACATTTATCCAGGTCCTCCTTCTAAAAGGTGGGAAAATGACACAATATCTTTGGGCTGATATGAGGATTAATAGAGAGAAAACAAACTATGCAGCAGGACTGGCTACAGAATTTGCAAAAGCCCCCATGAAAAGTGAAACCACGGGACCTCTGTTCAAAAATTATTAAGAACTTCAAGTTGGCAACAGTAGAGCACTAAACCAAGCTCAGGGCCTTTCTGAGCACGGGGCCCAGTGGCACCGCACGGCTTGCGCCCAGGGAGCTGGCCCTACTGCCCAGCCTGGTGTCTGGCATGTCGTAGAGCTCTAACAAATGAGTGCCTTTTTTTCTCCTTCCCTTCTCATTAAAAATCTGATGTAATGAAATGAGACAGATTGTGACTAGTGGCTGAACAAAGGGATCCCGAGTGGTGGAATTTCTGGTCATGCTAAGCATTCTGGCTAATTATCCAGCCTGTGAATTATTCAGATACCTTGGTTGTCTTTCTTCTTGTCCTTTGAGTTATGTCGCTGCTCACTGATCATTCAAAAATAATGTCCCCCTCCCTATTTTTCTTTTGTATCCTGATAAATCACTGTTGGAAGAAGAGGTCAAAGTGACAGGCTCACATACTTGCTATGTTTATTCCCAATGTGTTCACTTATTCAATATGCATTTACTGATTGCCTGTAATGGGCAGGTTAGGGTTAGGGTTAGGACAGAACGCTAACCTGGGCAGGTAGAATGGAACGTACCCGAGATAAGGACCTGGAATTAGTCTGAACTCTTGTGGTTGCAAGAGACAGAAAGCCAACTCAATCAGTTTAAGCAAAGAAGGGATCAGTTGGTTCACTGGACCATGAAGCCGGCTCAAGTATAGTTGGATCCAGAAATACAAATATGATGGTCAGTTTGCACAATTACCATAGACAGAGATGGGATCCAAGATTAGCAAGGTCTGTTCATATACCCATGTCTGCAGCTGGAGAGCAGGCAGGACATCCCAACAAACAATTTCCCACATCCACGTGGGATAAGAAAGCAATGGCCCAAAGGAAAGAAGAGTACTGAACACCAAATTACAGCAAGCGTCCGTTACTGATCTTAACAAGAAAGTTTTTAGAATTGGGACCTTGTGAAGCATGGTCCCAAGTTCCAAGTTCCTGCTCAACAAATATTCCAGGAAAGAAAAACATAAATAAAGCCCTGTTCTGAGATACTGTGAGAACACATAAATTAAAAAAATAAAACCTCGGGGACTTCCCTGGCAGTCCAGTGGTTAAGTCTCCACGCTTCCAAGGCAGTGAGCATGGGTTCGATCCCTGGTCAGGGAACTAAGATCCCACATGCCATGGGGTGCGACCAAAAAAAAATCAGCTTTGTTTCTGCAACGAAAAAAAACGTTAAAAAAAACCCAACCTTTTCTTCCCTGACATTCTAGACACAGAGACTTTGTCTTCATGATTCCAAACATCTAGAATAAACACAGAGAAAACATGTAGGTAATCATCTACGTGCTTCTCAATATCCAGACGTCTGGCATCACTTAGTCATTGTCACGGTGTGTACGAGTCTTTTGCAGCAGAAGAATTGGAATCACTTCCCAGAATCCAGGTTCAGGTAGTAGTCTTCTGAGAAGAGAGATACCTTATCTTGTACTGTTTCTTACAGAACAGATTTAGCCCTGCCCTAACTAGAGAGCCAAGTTTAGAGAATGAAAATAAATACAAGACAATTTTAAAGTAACAACATTCCCCAAAGTAAAACTGGCACTCTCTTTCTCTAGTCTACTTGAATTCCATTTTAGAAAGAGGAGTTAAGAAGAAAAAAGCATGGTAGCTCCTCCCAGGTTGCGTGATGAGAAAATTGCTTAAATAGCAGATGTTGTAATGGAGAGAACACATAACGAGGGGTTAGAAGGCCTGGGTTTTAGTCTCAATTCTACCACCCTGGAGCCTTGGACAAATCCCTTAACCTGTCTGGGGCTCTGATTCTCTGCCTGTAAAACACAGGTGCTGGACAGGATGATCTTTTAGGTCTATTCTAGCTCCACAATTGTGATGAATCAGTGTTTATAGAAGCAATAACACTAACACCTCACATTTTTATAACATTTTGCAGTTCATAAACATTTCCACGCATGGTTCCTTTGATCCACACAGGAAGTCTGTGAGTAGTATGCTCCGTCAGACTTGGTCCCTTTGTGGAGTGGCAATGTGACATGTGTGAGGTCACAGATAGTAGGTGGTAGAGATGCCTCCAAACCAGATCTTCCCATGCTGCAAGCTCTCCCCCTCATCTGTGATATGAAACCGATCTCCACCCTTCACAATTGCATTCAAGGTTTAGCATACATTATTAATAGTATCTTTGGGACACCTTGGTGGATTTCAGGTGCCATATGATAGGTCATCAAGTCTCTTAGTCGTTCATGATTTCTAAGTAAATTGGATATGAATTCAAGGCCAGAATGATGACTCCATATTCACTCCCAGTCACCCGGTGACCACAGGGCTGGAGCAGGGAAAGTACAAGACCAGCCAGGAACATCTTCTGTTGCCAGAAAATAAGGGAATGCTCAAAAACGATAAGGGCTTGTTGATGGGACAGAAGAGCCCAGCCAGAGGAGCTCCTAATGGCCTCAGCTGAAACAACTTGAGCCACAGAATCAATAGTAAGAGCACTGGATTATAATTCATTGAATAGAATAAACAACTCAAGTCCATACTAACTTATTTATATTAATCAATTAATTAGGGGAGAAAAGACTGCTCTTTCTTAGAATAAAATTCCAATGAATAAATGTAGAAGGACAAAGGGAAATAGAAAACTTCATGGTAATAACAGGCACACTCCATAGTAATAATTGTTGCAGACAAGAGACACCTACGGATGCTAAATTTGGAGGGTGAAAGTGAGAGGAGAAACAGAATTTGCTTAGTCTCATAGTATCTCCCCCAAGATATTTATTAACTACAAAGGAAAAGAGAGTGGATGAAACCCGCAGACATCATCATCTTAACCCAGTGATCAAGGTAAACATCACTAGTGACAAGATGTATCAACATCAGGAACCCATGATATGATGCACTGAGAAGGATACAACATCACTTCTGCGGGATTCTTACCTAATATGCATAACCTCGTTCCAACCATGGGAACACATCAGAGAAGCCCAGACTGAGGGGTAATCTACAAAACAGCTGACAAGTAGTCTTCAAAAGCGTCAAAACTGTGAAGACAAGAAAAGACTGAGGAACTGTAACGACAGCTTGGGGGAGACAGAGGAGAAATAACAACTAAATGCAATGTGGGATCCTGGACATTAGTGGAGAATTTGGTGAGATTCAAATAAGATATTTAGTTTACAGTATAGAATCAATGTTAATTTCATGGTTCTGATGATTATACTATTGTTATATAATATGATAATGTTAGGAGAAACTGTATGAGGGATATATGGAAACTCACTGTACTGTTTTTTGGGGGTTTTTTTGCAACTTTTCTGAAAGTCTGAAATTAGTTTAAAACACTTAATGACACCTCAGAAGCCATTTTGACTGTTTCCTGAGCATCTCAAAAAGTAAATTAACTTTCCCAAGATAGCCAGAGTAATTGTAAAATCCATTCTGGCTCTTGTTCCAAAGTGTGTCTCTCTAGAGAGTGAGATCCAAGGGACCCCAAAACCACGTTTTGACCTTGCCAGTTTGCTGACAATCCAGCTATTGGAAGCCATTCTGCACTCTAGACCATTCATCAATGGCAAATACTCCTGAACTTAACGCCTCCTTGGAGACAATGTGAGCTCGGTCTTTATTGAATGCAGAAAGAGTGAGCCAAACAGCCCCAAAGATATTTAATAACAAAAGCATCTTCTTCATTTTGGTCACATTTATTCTGATTCTTTTCATACAACTTCAAGAACTAAGCAACCAGAATTCTACTATGATAAAAATCTGTCCTATTTCCTACCTCCAACTGTGTCCATCCTGTAATTTCTTTGTCACAGTGTCTGTTCTCATCCTTAATGGGTGGAGAGCACATGTTATAACAATGTTTTCTGCATCTTTTCGTGGTTGTTGGTTTTTCTTAAAAATACACAAGTCTAACTCTGTTATGCATTTCCTGAGGGTGTGAACTGGCAGCCAATTTCAGTTCCGAGTCACATACACAACTGACAATTTTATGACACTACTCAGTCTCACGCAAACCCACAGAACTGTAGAGCTGAGTGCCACTGCTCAGAAGTGAATTAACCTCCTGAAGCTGGGGAGTTTTCCTTTGGACACTAGACTTGCATTTCTTGTCATGAGCCACAGCTCTCTGCTTTTACTGGGGACTTGATGGGTAGAGGAAGGGCACTCCTTGAATTTCTACCTGCCTCACACCTTGACCAGTTGACCAGCCAGTATCTATGGACTCCTTTTATCTGAGCTTGGGAGGCTGGCTTTATGAGAAGTATAAGACTTGGTCCTTGGCCTCAAGGATCTTGCAGTCAGGTATCAATTTAAATTGGAAAATTTTAACAGTCAAGTCCTAAATAAGAACAATTTACTGTATAATACTTAGGGAAAGGAGAGAAAAGTAATCAGAAACACTTCCAGCAGGAGGGGGATTTCATCCATTCATACAATAAGTATTTAATTTCATTGTCTGTGCCAGGCACTGTTCTAAGGGCTAGTGTCTCAGTAGGAAACAGATAATAAAAACAAAACAAATATATAAACAAGTTAATTTCAAATAGTAAGAAATAAATTAAGAAAATGTAATTTAATTTAATTTAATGAAAAAGATTACTAGAGTATATTCAGTTGCTCTGCAGACTTAAGAGGGAACTTTCCATCCAAGCAAATCCAATATCACCATAATTTATGTTTAGGCTTTTGGAACTCCTTCTTAGGACCCCCAAATCTTAAACTGATTTAAAGGTTCTGTACACAGAAGCATGACATGCAGCCAGTAAGATCCAATCACTCAGCTCTGGTAGTTTTCTCTTAAAATCCCAAGACTCATGGGCCAGGGTGATTTTCTGCCATCATTTCTAGAAAGGAAACTCCGCCAAAGAGGAAAAATACCATTTTTCATGGATCGTAGGCCTCTTTTATCTCCTCCCTGGCTAAGTACATCTAAGCCTATTCATTCAATAGTCAGCAATGTTGATTGAGCACCTACTAACCTAATTGTCCTCTCAACACCTAGGACAGTGCCCGGAACAGGAGAGATTCCAGAAATGTTTGTCAAACTAAGTTGTCACATAGAGTTTTGGTCTTAAATGCATTTCAAATAATACAGAGTATAAAAATGTGATAAGAATGTTTCTTTCCCATAGCTTTTAAACATTTATGGAACAATCCATTAATGTGGCAGAGAGCTTTAAAAATAGAAAGTACAACCTAGAGGCAAATGCTCATGTCATTATTATTCATGGAAGTTGTAAGGTAATGTATCTGGCTGCCAAGAGAACTAATGAAAGTGTCCACTGCAGAGAAAATGATCCGAGGACACCATCTAAATCCATGCTACAAATTACAGTATCAATTAATATCTTTAACAGTGATCATTAAAGCAAACCTTAGTAGTAAAAGGAAATCTGCAGCCTTTGTGGTTTAGTTAGAAAGGCCTCCCTCACTGAATGTACTCTCCTAGCTATGGTACTAAACCTTTGTCGTTGGTGAATCCATCTTTGAATCAAAGGTACTGTATCCTTTAGGTATATGATGGTAGTTAGCAAACTGGACCTGAGGATCCCTGCCTGTAGAAGTAGAAAACAAACTCTTAATTTCCCCCATTGCCCAGAGCTGCCACCCCTAGGCCTCTCATCTTAGAACGTGGTACTTCTATACTCCTGGTTGCTCATGCCAAAAACCTAAGGGCCATACACAATTCTTTTCTCTCTCCTGGTTTCCACAGAATATATCTCAAATCCACCTGTTTCTTTCCATCTCCCTGCCACAATCCCACTCCAGGCCACCATCATATCTAGCCTGAGCCAATCATGGTGGTCCATGATGGCCTTGCTGGGGACCGATTAGCTGGAAGCATGTGATGAAATTTTCATCAATGATATGTGAGAGCTTCCAGGAAAGGCTCCCGCACTCCTAAGAGACACTTAGAAAGAGATGGCCTTTGTGTCAACTGGTCTTTGTCATTTCTAGATATGACATCAAGAATCCTGACAGTCCTCTGGTCCCCATGAGAGAAGTGGATCTGGGAACAAAGCCAACACTCCAAGACAGGCAGAACAGGGACAAAAAGAGCTGGGGTCCTGATGGTATTGGTGAGCCACTGAATTAACTCCTCCAACAGTCACCTTACACCTGGGCTTCTTAAAAGATGAGATAATAAATGTCCTTATTGCTTAAGTTAGTTTTGGTTGGGAATTTCAGACACTTGTAGCCAACTGCATTCTGACTGTTTCAGCCACTCCTACTTTTTTTTTTTTTTTTTTTTTTTTTGCGGTATGCGGGCCTCTCACTGTTGTGGCCTCTCCCGTTGCGGAGCACAGCCTCCGGACACACAGGCTCAGCGGCCATGGCTCATGGGCCCAGCCGCTCCGCGGCATGTGGGATCCTCCTGGACCGGGGCACGAACCCGTGTTCCCTGCATCGGCAGGCGGACTCTCAACCACTGCGCCACCAAGGAAGACCACCAACCACTCCTACTTTTGATCATCTCCAAACTGTTCTTCATGCAGCAACCAGAGTGATCCTTTTAAAAGAATAAATCTGATTATGCAATTGTCCTGCTCAAAACTCTTCAATGACTTCTCTTTCCACTTACAAAAATTCAAGTTCCTTAATATGGTCTGCTAAGCTATATCTATCATCAACTGCTGCATAACAAACTACCCCCAAATTTAACAGCTTACAACAAACCTTTATTATATTACAATTTCTATGGGTCAAGAATTCAGGAGTGACTTAGCTGGGAGGTGTTACCTCAGGGTCTCGCTTAAGTTTACTCGAGATGTGGGCTGCGACTTGATGGGGTCTGGAGAATCTGCTTCCAAAATGGTGTCCCCAGATCGCTGCTGGTGGGAGGTCTCAGCTAAGTGGATCTCTTCACAGGGCTGCTTGAGGGAGTGTCCTCACCATAGAGCAGCTGGCTTCTGCCAGACCAAGTGATCCAAGGAGAGCAAGGAGGAAGCCCAGTTGTGTTTTCCTGCCCTAATTTCGAACGTCACACATCATCCCTTCCACCACATTCTAGTAATTAAGGACAGACTGTGCTGAAGGGAGGGGAATTAGGATTCACGTTCTGAAGGGATGAGTACCAAAGAATTTGTGTGGACAAATTTAAAAATTCCCCTTCAGGTTTTACATGATGTGACCCATGCCTAACTTTCTGACTTCACCTGACGTCACTTTTCTCTTGGATAAGCCATGCTCCAGGCCCACTGGTTCCCCGCGAGTTCAGACCCATCAAGCAGGTTCCCACCTCAAGCCTTTTGCACATTCTGTCCCCTCTGCTTACAACGTGGTCCTCAGTTCCTGGTCTGCCTGCACCCTTCCCGATCGCTAGATCTCAGGCCAAATGTCACCTCTTCGGCCAGCCCTGTCCAAACAGCCCAGTCTAAGTAAGTCACCTTGTTATTTTCTTTCATGGCTTCCTACATTTTCCCTTCTATCACTGGTCAGAGTTTTAAATAATTTACTTTATTATTTCACTTTTTAAAGCTGCCAGGGAAGAGATGACGATTTTACTCACCACAGTATCTCCAGGGACTAGAAAAGTCCTTGGCACAGAACAGGCTCTGTACAAATCTTTGTTGAGTAAGCAAATGAACAAACAAATGTATCATCCTCGAACACACACACAGAGGTGCCAATTGAAAACTAGGCATATAAATTCATGACGCGCCGCCCCTGGGAGGGACGCTGAGCCTAAGTGGAATTGACAAGTTATAGCCGCTGCATCACACTTGGATTCTGTATCAGAAAAGCAGAGCCAGGCTGGTGAAAGGTCAAGAGTGGGTTTCACCATCCACTCGGTGTAAGCGCCCTGGACGTCGGGCTTGGAGCTGCCCAGTAAGGATGGAGTCCCCATGTGGCCCCGGCTTTCACCTGCCCCACCCTTCCTCTTACTCTGACCCCCTTTGGAGACCAGGACTTCCAGCAGCATAGCAGGGTGAGGGATGGAAATGGACAAGCGGTGGCACTCTGAAACTGGGCTGTGAGGTCAAAGGTCAAAGGGGGCAGCATTGGGGGTGCTGAGGGAACAGCGTATTCTAGAGGGTGGCCTCTCACGAGGTAATTTTGGCAAGAGACGATCTACAGACTTCTTCAAATGATCAAGGGTCCCATGATCCTCCCCAGTGTCAGAGGTGCTGAGATGTCTCCCAGTTCCCACGACGCTACGCAAGGAAAAGGTCTGACAGACGCAGGTATCTGGCAATGAGCAGGACAGGTCCCTTTGACCTCCCCGGCTTCAAACTTGAAGGGGAATCTCTTAAGGACCAAGGGGAGTCCACGTTCCTGTCCATCGGCAAACTGTGGGCTGGGAGAGATCACTTCTCATCCCAGGATGCCAAAGATCAAAAGTCAGCATGGAGTTCTGTGAAGATTTCACAGGAATGCTATCTAGAGGAAAGCATACTTCTGAAAAGCATTTTTTTAAAAAAAAAAATAGAAGAAAATTGTATTTTCTAAATCAAATTGAAGGAACTGGGTCTCCAAGAGTTCTCATTTAGAATAGGGTTTACTTTCAAGGGGTAAGAAGCCCGGTTACTACAGTTGAAAGACAGACCAGAGGGGGGAAGGCCAGGCAAAAACCAGGGTCAGAGCAGAAAACAATCCTTGCAGACCCACGCCGTCTTTTTAAAATAAATACTTTATAACATCTCCTTATGAAGCTGTATTGAATTTCATAGCTCATATAACGTAGCCACACATACAATTTCAAAAAATCAAATCAATATAATGCTCTAACTATAATATAAAGAGAAATCAAAAGTTAAATAATTTATAATAAAATAAGCTGTATTTCGATATGTAAGTGCTGAGTACCTCTACCCTCAAGATGCAATGGGTAACCAGAGGCTTACATTTTGAATATATTCGGATTTAAGAGAAGTTGTTGTGGATAGGTTTCCTTTATATTTAACATTTAAAAATAAGAGATCAACAAATATATTCATAAATGTACATTGAATTGGCCTGAATGCAACAGCTATAAGCATAGACTTACGCAGGGTGCTGCCTGGGGAACTCAGACGCCGTGAGCAGTGTAGCCGCGGACGACATGATTTCCAGAAAGGGTGAACAACTCTTGGGAGAGTTCTGAACAAAATAAAGTACCACTGCCCCTCATTTTATTTGGTTAGTTTAATTTCTTGACAGTTCAGTGTATATTGAAACCATGCACAAAATACTTTGTATTTATGTGTAAACTAGAGTTCACTTTTAGGTTCAGGTAACTGTCAGTGGCTTTTTCACCTTCGTGGATGCCCAGTAAGATATGGGCTCATTCTCCATAGTGAGAGGCCTCCTGTTACAGGTCACCTAACACCCCTGAGCCCCCCAGTGCTACCAGCAAATGGCAATGGTGCCTCCGCATTCTTGTGACAAACAGAAATTTGTGACAACACCCTGGGTGGTAGCACATCCACTGCTGAGGACCCCTGAGGAGGACAGGGTCTACTGTTAGGGAGCCAAGCTCTCCAAGAGCTTTCTGCTCCTTAGAAATGTACAAGTATCTACTATGTGCCAGGATATGTGCTGGGCACTAAATGTGGGTCAGATGGTAAGCTCAAATTTGGAAGTGTGTCAGTGAGAAAGATGATAAGCATGATGGATTAGACAAGCCCTCCTTCATCATAAGATCGAATCCAATAAACACGAACTCTGCATCTTCATCTTTGCTTGTAGCCCTCATCCCAAACCTTTCCACTTCATAGCACCACTCCCTCCATCTTCCCATGTTCTTAAACCCTGACTTCAATGCTAGCCTGAGCCTCACATTTCACCCTTGGTTCCAATGCCAAATATTGTTCCTCCACCACCACCCTTAGCTCCCCTCTGCAGAGTGGACTAGGGTCCAGCCACCCTTGGTTATTAACCATCCTGGTCCGGCCTTTTCTTGGGAGCCTCCATTAGCCCTGGGGCAGAGCTCCTGACCAAGTCCTCACCCACCCCTGGGAAGAGCATGATATTAATAATCAGATACAAGTGCATCACTAACCCACATCCCAACTCTGTCTCAGAGGGTCTGTCCAAGAGGGCCAGTAATTCAAGCAGGTGTGGAAGCAGAGGGATACGGTTCATTTGAATATTTCACTTCAAAGGTAGGATGTCTATTCCCCTGGGAACCGGAAATTAATAGGAAAATAAGGCACAGAGTATCTTCTGGAGAAATGGGATCCCGACTTTGGAGCCTGGGCCTCCTGTCTCCCCATCCACCCATTTACCCAAACACAGGGCTGGGATTGGCTGAGGGCTTGAAGCTGTGCTGACGTGTTGGTCAAGGTCAGCAGCTCCCAGCCATGAGGGTTGGATAGTGGCAGGGACAGGAAGCTCTGGAAGGAAAAGGAAACACCCAAGGGACTGGCCCTCAGTTCCTCAGGTTAACCACTCTGTGGTTAAGAGCCACTGTGGAGTCTCAAAGCCACTAACTGGCGTACCCTCAGAGGATGGCTCCTAGCCCAGTGCACGCCAGCTGGCCCGAGCTACGTCTCTCCCTGGTCCAATCTGCCAGATACAGGAGGACAACAAAAAAAGCCCCATTCCAATCAGGCACAAAGGGATGACTGGGGATCAGGGAATTCTTTTGATAGAACCGTAATTCATATTAGGGTCAGATTAATAATTAGGATTGTGTCAAGGTAGGAGGGTTTTCAGAATCCAGCAAGGAGCTGAGGTTGTGGATTGCAGAAGGAAAAAGTGTTCAAGGGTGGAAATCCACGCATGTGATAAAGACCAAAAAATAAGGACAGGTAGGCTCATACTTGGGAGGGATGGGTAGGAGGTGGGGCCCAGAGCAGAGCACATGGTCAGGCCTGAGGCCTACACGTTGAGAGTGGCTCTGGGTGGCCAGTGGGGGGACCATGGATGTTGGGAGATGGAGGGGGGTGTGTGTGGATTCTGAGTTGGATTCTACCTGAGTATCATGCAGCATCATGCAAAAGTGACCAGAGCTCTGTCACATCCTTACCATACTCACAACTCCAAAGACCAGATTTCCCAAACTCAGTTTTTAGGGGATAAAAATCAGAGTGCCTCTCTATGGTGGAAACATTAGAGCTTTCGTGAAATGAGCATATAATAATACACCTAATTATTATCCATTTCTATCATCTAAAACATATTCTGCCAGCTTCTTTCACTAACTTCAGGAGATGTTTTATACAAAGTTAAATCAATCTATAGCCCTACTTTTTAATAGTCATTGTTCTTAAGTAAAAAAGAATAATATGTCATTTTTAATGAACTGTTATTGGCTCCTTTTAGTTATTCAAAATATAAAAGAACATGTTGTTACAGAGCTTCAAGAAGTTAAACTCCAGACAGAAATCTACTTCCAAAAAGGAGGAATGGGAAATAGCATCAGAAAGTATCCTGGCTTGCCGGCCACTCCTGCAGAGACTCTTACAAAAAGAAACAAACGTCTGAGGATATGTGTGGTCAAGTGAGCAAGAGACTGAGTTTTCTCACCCCGTATCGTGCTGAAAATTTGTGCATTTTCCACACATTTGTGTGTAATAACTGCTGTTACTTGCTATTTCAGTTTTTAAAACTTCAGTCTTTAAAGAACTCATTTCCTTAGGGTTCTTGTCCTGTAATTAGAGCAAAAGCCACCAGCTGACAGTGGGCGGCGGCACTTTAGCCAGGCTATCTGGTAGGGCAATCGGGTGCTGTAGGCCTTCTTACAGATTGAAATATTTTATTACACACATCATCTTTCATGAAAAGATAATGTCATGGTTAAAGAGAATGTTTTGACAGAATTTGGTACCGTTATTGTTAGGGTCTTGGAAATAACCAGGTCCTACCCGGCCAATAAGCCCTCGGCCCCATTGGCCCCCTTTTTATTGGTCTCTCTCCCCTACTGGTCCTCCTTCCCATCACCATGCTGTCGGCCCCACCCCAACTGTCTTCCTGCCATCACCCTCCTGTTACAGCCCCCATCCCTTCTCTCCCTAAGGCCCTCACCCTGCCCCATTGCCTCTCCCCCATCAGACTCCCTGATCATCAGCTCCCTCCCCGTGGTCACCCCATCTCTCCTTCTTATCTTTCCCAACCACCATCAGCCCTCCTCCCCAGTGGGCCCCTTCTTTTTCCATCTCCTCCCTCATCAGCTTCCCTCCTTGCAGGGTTGCTGAGGGACCTACAGGTAAAAGGAGCAGTGGCAGAATGAGGGTGCAGAACCCCTCCTTATGCACAGGAGATTCCTTCTGCAGAAGCTGGACAAGATGGTCTGGAACAGTCAGCTGATGGTGAGGCCCAGATGGGGCTCCTATTCCCCCACCTCCCCCACCTCCAGGATCTTATCCTCTGGGGAGGGGCAAAGATCTAGATAGAGATCATATGTTGGTTTAAATTCTCTGCCCAACTGCCTATATGAAGGAAGTTGAAGGAAAAGAATCTGTGTCTCTCGTACGTATCTTATACAGATATACCCGTAAATCTCACCCAGCCAAGGGCGTGAGCAGAGAAGGCCTGGGGTAAGAGTGGAAGCTGAAAGGTCCGTGTCCCTGCAGGTAACCCCAAAGAATCAAGCACATCAACACCGAAGAAAGTATTTTTTCAAGTTGTTCACTTATTTTTGCATATAAGTTAAAGTACTGTTTCTCAGACTTTTCCCATGGTACTCATGCCAGCGCACTCCTTGGGCACTGACAGGATAGTATGCGATCAGGGATTTATACTGTATTTTAATAACCAATAAGGATCCTACTGTATAGCACAGGGAACTTTACTCAATATTCTGTAATAACCTACATGGGAAAAGAATCTGAAAAAGAATGAATACATGTATATGTAAAACTGGATTACTATGCTGTACACCTGAAACTAACACAACACTGTAAATCAACTATACTCCAATAAAATAAGAAAAAAGAAAAAAGAAAAAAACTGCATTTTAAGCAAAAACACCCGGTGATTTGCAATAACCGCTGAACAAAGACTGATCCTTGAGGACCACTTGGCACCTATCTTACTAATCCTTAACTGTTGCCCATCTTAACTATTATCTTAAGTTAGCAACAGCTTAATCTGACCCTGATTTTATGCCCAGACTTGATTAGAATTTATCTAAATTACCCGACCTCTCAGATCCCTTCCTCTGAAGGGAAGAAAAGCAGTCGGGAGAAGGTTTGGTTGGTTGGATGGTTGGCCGGTTGTTAGTAAGGTCACGCAGAGGCTCTGCTTTGCTCCCACGTTCACCCTCTATGAAAGTCAATAAATGTTTGGGCTCCTATAGCCATGGCGGCTCTCCCCTTTCTTAGTCTATGATACTTCATGGAGGGCAACTCTCTGCCCTTTGAGAATTCCTGGTTTACTTTTCCACCCATCACTGTGCAGTGCAGAAAGCAAGAAGCCCCACAGTGGTCATAACTGTTTCACACGTATCCCATATTCTGCTGTGTGAGGGGTCAAGGCTCAGCCTTCATCGAGCCTTGGCCTCTATGTACATAAAATGGGATGGAAGCTCCCTCGTCTTTTCTCTTCGTGTGTCTACCCCCCTCCTGATGGAAACTGTTTCCTGTTACGCCAAAGACAAACGTTCGGGGCAAACATCTAAAGGAGCTTGTATTCCTACCGAGGCAGCTCTAAAACAATTCAAACAGCCAGTGTAAACGGTTCTAAAGGAGATTTGCATGAGAGGGAAATATAAAGGCCAAAGAAAAACAGAGATACATCTGTGGAGTAAAGTGGTTTTATCAACTCCTTAACAAATAAGTGCAAAAAGAAGAGCATCTTTTAGGGATTTCATCCATTCCCTACTTTCATGAGTTTGGGACCTGTGCAAGCGTAAAAGGGAATCTGTTTTCAAAATCATCCAAATCATGGAACAAGAAAAAAATAACCAAACCAAACCATGTTTTAAACAAGTTCCCCAAAGCAGGCAGTCCTTTCTCAGACCAATGATTGGTGACGCTCAGGTACACACACAGAAATCCAGGGGGCGCTCGAGACATCAGGTCCGCTCAGCCCCATCCCTGATGCGTGCCTAGTGACCCTCGCTCCATGCCCAGCCGGCTCGTAAAAGGAGGTCACAAATCCGGCAGAGGCGCAAGGCAGCAGCCAGCTTCTTTTCAGCTGCCTTTTCTCCTGGCTCTAGCCCGTGTTCTCTGACTCACCCCAACTCCCTGGAACTGAGAGCTCTGCTCCGTAACCCATACACCCTCACTTTGAGGTGCCCTCTGACTCCCTCACATTTGACAACTCATTTGAACTTCTCCCCACCCCGACAGACCAGACCACCAGCTTCCCACAGGACGGTCAGGTCCACCATCCTTTGAGGGTGTGCTTGCCCCTCCCCCAGCCATCAAGAAGGGCGGTTGGATGGGGTTCGACGCCCAGCAGCACCCTTGGCTTCAGACCTCGATTTTGGAAAGTTCCTCATTGCCGCTAAGCCCCTCACCTTAATACCCACTGGACCCTGCCCTCTCGGTACTTGCCACCTGTCAAAGGAGAGGAGTCACTGGTCTCCTATTTGCCTTTTCACCCTGATCTGGTGTGTGGCCTTTTCCTTGTTATTAAATAACCAGGATATATGTTTATTTTGCTCTGGATGAAGAGTCTTACACACATAACAAAACAATAAAAGCACCAAAGAGCACCTGTTACCTGTTCTGCCCAACTGTGCTTAACTCTATTGCCCAGTTATTTCAAGGAATGATAATCTCACCCAGATACAGCAGCATCTGGCTCTTGACGTACGTCTCCCTTTATGGATCCTTTTCTGGGGCTCACATAGAATTAACTTCCTTTATCCTTACCATGCAACTCTTTATGCATCTTCCCATATTTACCTTTGTTTATTGCGTCACCAGTGTATTTTATAAGAAAGGTTAGTGCCTCAAAATCTTGTGGAATGAGGATTTTAGAAGCTATGTGTCATATGCCTTATTGATAGTATGTATAAAATAGACCACGACGGGAGCATACTCTATACCACAGGGAACTCTGCCTAACGCACTGTGATGACCTAAAGTCCAGAAGGGAGGGGATCTCTGGATGTGTGTGGCTGATTCATTTTGTTGTGCAGTGGAGGCTAACACAACATTGTAAAGCAACCATTTATTGGTTGCTTATTTTTATAATTTATTTATAAAAATTAATAAATAAGTAAAAATAAATTTTTTAAAAAAACCTATGTGCCAGGAACTGAGGATAAAAACCAAATGTATTTCTTATTATACCATAAGAATACAGCTGTTTAAAATTGTACTTATTGGTTCCTCAAATAAGAACAAATACAGCATTTTTCTTTGTTAGAACTCTCTAGTAAAATTGTCTGGATCTAGGACAATTCTTTGTGGGAACAATCTGAATGAGAGATTCAACTTCCCTAACGGTTATAACACTATTCAGACATTCTGTTTCTAGTTGATTCCATTTCAGTAAGTTATATTTTTTAAGAATTTATCCATGTCTAACAAATTTTCAGATTTTTAGCATAAACTTGTTAATAATACTCTATTATCTCTTTAATGTTTTTGCATCTGTAACTATTAAACTTTTTCATTCTTAAAAAAAATGTGGAAATCTTGTAGAATAGGCCAGGTAGGTACCCACATCTCCATGTTGCAGACAAGAAAAATATAACTCCTTCTAAATTCTAATGGTTAGAAGATGGATCTCAGGGAAAACGAGTTGTTTCTCTTTAGGCCACGAGGAACTTCCCATTCACACCACATTGCCCTAGTGGTTGAACCTGTGTCCTTGGAACTCGCCTTGGCTTGTAAGCTATTGGATCAGAGGACATACATTCTACTCCAAGAGGACTCTCATTAGGAAAGTCACCATGGAAGAACTGGAGGAAGCAGACAAGCAGGATCTGCATTGAGGCAGACACGCCAGGACCAAGCAGAGCCTCAATGATAGTTGATATGTTCCTGAAATGGCCCAGAGACCAGTCTGAGGATTAATCCCAGGCAAATACAGTTTCTGCAAAATCATGCTTTTAAAATGCAGCCAAGTAACATAGATCACATAGAGCAGAACTCCAACTATAACAGAAAAAATGGCTCAGGACCACATCATCCCTCTCCCCAAAGAGAATTTGCCAGAAGGAAAGCAGGCAAGGTGAGGCCGTAAAGAGGATGACATTGCCTCAGACTTTACAAGGCGACCTCGGTGAATCGCCTGCCACTGGATGGACACACAGCTTCTGTTTTAAAGAAAAACAAACTGACACTTTGTGGAATTTGGGGGGCTGGCTACTGGCAAAACTAAGTTTTAAATTCTCCCCTACCCCAGACTTTTGGGTCGAAAATGTCTGTTGGCTAGCTCGACCCCGAAGCGCTCTAAAATGTAACTGGAAAAACCCAGAGGGGTAAACAGGAGACTCGCACCAGGATTACCTCCTCACCCCTTTCGCTTAGGTCCCCACGGCTTTCTCAGGAAGGAGGAGCTCACAGCAAACGCATTGCCATTGACACAGAATCACGATGCAACTCCACCTGCTGTGGCAGCCAGAGAAGAATGACTGCGTCCTGCTCACGGTGTTCTGCTAAGTTTCAGGAGATGGAAAATCAATGAAAAGGAGGTGGTTCTGGCAAACAGGCTTCTGATGGCTGTACAGTCCCCTCCCCCAGCCCAGCCCAGGAAAGCGCATCTTCAGAGCTGATCACACTGTTGGCATTGTGGGGAGGGAGTCCTTGAGAACTCTACACACAGGGTCGGGGAACACTCCAGAAGCCTTCTGTTCAGCTCTCTAACAGGCAGAGCAACGTCCTCCCCAGGCCATGGTTCTCTGTGAACCTGCCTCTCTGCACGATGCTGGCTGGGGCTGACGGGCACCGCATGGGGGCCTCCTAGCTGTCAGCTAGGCAGGGCAGGTGAGAGCCCAAGTGTGGCTCCTTATTGGGACTCTCAGGTCGGATGGTAGCTGCAGAGGATGCTCCTGCTCAGGCGTGCCTTCCATTCTGTTTGTTTTCAGATAGAACTATGACCTCAGCACATGAGTCACCGCAGAGTACGTCTCTCACGCTTCACTGAGGTCAAGTTCAACACATGGTTGTGCACATGTACCAGACTGGATTCCATCTTCATTCACCAAAGATGTGTGAGTAGCAGTCAGAAGCCAAGGGATGAATTTGCCCTTTGCCCACTAAACTGGACAAAATACAATGAGGAGAGCTCCAGGGCAAGAACTCAAAGGAGTAAAAAGCAACGGGCACAACAGCTGGCTCTTCCTCCTTCTTTCCTTCATTCCACCTGTCCCTGGACACAGTGCTTTCATGTGCTCTCTGGTTCTGCCTGGTCTTCCCACTTAAGGACCATTTGGGGCATCTTCCTCTGAGGGACCCGTACACTAGAACAGGAGCTGACAAGCTCTTTCTACAAAGGGCCAGGCAGCATGTATTTTCAGTTGTACGGGTCATATAGTCTCTGTCACAACAACTCAGCTCTGCCTTTGTAGAGCAGAAGTAGCCATAGAGGATGTGTAAATGAATGGGATGGCTGTGCTCCAATAAAACTGTATTTACAGAAACAGGCAGTGGGACAGATCAGCCCATGGGCTGTGGTTTGCCAACCGCTGCTCTAGACTACACCCTCCCTCTTTATCAAACCTGCCTGCCCCGTGTCCCAGGTGGCTGGGGTCTGCGTTCTAAGCCCAGCAATAACATGATGCCCTTGTTACCTTCCTGAGTGAAGGTGCTTCAGTCTGTCTCCCCTCCCAGATGCCACAGGTACATTTATACAGTCCTTCTGACTGTTCAGCTTGTCTCAGAGGAAAGGGTCTCATCCTGGCAACTCTAGGCACATTAGAGACCTAAGGGGCATCAAGGGCAGAGACACTCAGTCACACCTTTACCATCTCTTTTCACACCTGTAAGACCTGGTCCGTTATCATCCACGTGAGAGCTTTTCCTCCCATCGCCACCTGTGCTCCCCTTTGACAAATGAAAATTCCATGCTCTCTTTTAATGCTATTTGAAATTAAAACTACATCAGACATCTGACCAACAGGGGTAATCATGCTTTGTTTTCAAACAATACACACCCTCCCCATTCCCTACCACCCCACCACTCCAGACCCCGATAGGACCCTCTAAAGGAGAGGGATCCCCCAACCCCTCCTTTGGAATCACTGGTCTGGGTAGTTGAGATGTTACTCACAGGATCCCAGAGCCTCAAATATACCCACAATTTTAGGGTGGGAAGGAATCCAGAAAACACAGAATTGAACACCGCTACCCAACCCGCCACCCATTTAAGGCATCCAGAGACTCTTGGCTTTAAGAGCTCTGCTGATCAAAAGGCGCAAAAGAGGAGGAGCCGTAATTGTCTAGGGCAATGGGGTGCCCTCCCCAGTTGCTAAACGAAAGTTTTAGCAACTTTCGTCACTAAAATTCTGTCTTTGCACAACAAAGTGGAAGATGGCAGTAAGTGTTCTGCATAATTCAAACAACAGCTGTCACTGTGGTTTTGGAACTGTGGTTCACTTCTTAATCAAAAGGTATTCGGCCTACAGGAAAGGGGTCCCATAAATCACGGTAAGTTTCAAGAAGTCCACAAAAGGATTCCAGGAGGGAGGTGGCCAGAGCGAGGGAAATCTGATCTTGCCCTGTTTTATTAACTTAACATTTTTCTACCAGCATTTGTCTTCTCCCCTCTAAAATTCCTCCACTGACTTGAAGGATAAAGAAGCAAATCTGTTGCTGGCAAACCCCAGAGTGGGTGGGCCTTGATTCGACTTCTCCCTCGAATATCAGCTTCAGAACAAAATATAACAACCCCCCAAACTCGCTCCTCTTCGTGAGTAATAAACTATAAATAAGTTAGAGTTCACAGCCAGAGAACCCGAGACAACCCTGATACGGGCTAAAAAAAAAAAAATCACATCTCAAGTTACAATATGAAAGCCCAGCCTGGCTTTTTACTCAATATTATGGTTGGTTTAGCGGCAGTACGTGTTCAGGGACTACTTCTAGTGCTTCAGGAAACGTTGAGTTCTACCTTACCTGACAGCGTGGTCATCCTGCCCTGGGAGAAAGCAGGCTGATTGGAGTTTTAATGCCAACTATATACACTTCTTGCCTCCATGGAAATATATGGACACCATTACCCCTGAGCTCCCTTTTGATTATTCCCAGAGCAAGAGAATCACCCACAATTCTGCACGCTCACACGTATTTTTGACACTGCCTAGAAACATAAGGGAATCCTTTCCCTTTGAGGCACATTCTACACAATAGCTACAAAGGGGCTTGAGATGATCAAATATGAAAGAATATTTCAGTAACTCTCATATTCAACTGGTTTTATTTTAAACTTTCAGAGGAGCTGGGTTTGGGGAAGTGGCATCTGGCCCCTGAGCACTGGAGGACTGAGCCCTGTGAAGACGAGTTTCACTGCATTTTTCCTTTCATTTGGCTTCTCTGGCTTGTAACCTGGCTGGCTGGAGGCTAGAACCAGAGATGGTCTGGCAAATGCAGGTACAAACAGAGACAAGCCCCTTTGGAGTCACTTTGTAAACAGAGTTGACATGTGGGTAAATAATGTCGCAGTGTCGTTGCCCCAGGCCAGCTGATGATTTCCCTTGGGCTTCCCAGCCTGGGAGTTGGTCCATCTGACGGGCCAGGAGAGCTGCTGGCAGCAAACCACTCCTCTGCCCTGGAGGCTGGCAGTGGACTGTTGCCAGTGAGCCGGGTTGGACTTTAAAGGACTCAGTTTGAGAGAAAAATGCAACTGATTTGTAATTAATTAAATGCCTGATTCTAAAAAAAAAAAAGTTTTGCGACCTGTAAGCCTAAAACTGTACACACTAGAGCAGGAGTTGGCAAACTACGGCCTCCAGAGCCAGATCTTGTTTTAGTAAATAAAGTTTTATTGAAACCAGCCGTGCCCATTTATCAGCATATTGTCGTGGCTGCTTTTGTTTTGCAAAGGAAGAGTTAAGGAATTGTAATATTTACTACCTAAACCTTTACAAAAAGTTTGTAGACTCCTGCACTAGGGAAAGAGGCAGAGGGAAAATGCTGACAATGACTTATTCCCAGAGGTGGTCATTGTATTAATTCATAAACTGGAGTAAAAATGAGATTCACCCTAAACAGCTAACAGCAGTGGAAGGGCTGGGGCAATGTGGTCAACATTTGGTGGAATAGTATGCAACCATCAAAAATTACATTTACAAATCATTTTACTAGCATATGGAAGACATAATATCTCAAGTGAAAAGTGCAGAATACCAAATACATTATTAATTAATCTCAACTAAGCAAAAAAAAGAAAAAAAGAAAAAAGTTGTTTTGCAGAGAAAAATCAACAGATGAAAACACACCCAAACTTTAGCATTTGAGATGTGGGAATTTGGATGATTTTTTCTTCTCTTCATTATACTTTCAGGGTTTTTAAAAGCCATTTCTACAATAAATACTGCGAAGAAACATTTATGAATAAGAATTAAAGAGTTCATAAACTATATATTATAGTGGGAGAAGTTGTTCTTAGGATAAAATAATCTTATTGCTGAGCTGCTAGCTTTCAAATTAAAACACAGAAAGCAGGGAGGGAGGGAGGGAGGGAGGGAAAAAGGAGGAAGACAAAGGTCATACGATTCTCTGTGTAAGAAAAAGACCATTTCAGTTTCTAGCAGAGATGAAATATTTTCCTGGTGAAAGTTTTCAAGAGAATAGGTCCCATGTTCCTGAGCAGGATATTCAATGTTGGAAGTAAAGGTCTGTGAGCTGACTTCTAACTGCTCTTCAGGTTGGAGATATTTTTAGATATTCAGGTTGGAGGTTAGGGTAACCATGAAGACTCTTGGAGAGGGTGAACAAGAGTGTTCTGCTCTGTTTCTTTTGGGGAAAAAAAGCAGATATTTCCAAAAACTCTCATAAGTATTAACCAAACATTTGTGTGAAAAAAAAAGTCCCTGGAATGCTTGGTAAAACTTACAATATCAAAAACAATGTTATCATCTCTGTTTTAATTCATTGCATATTTTTTGCTGTGTTTGTGATTGTGCAGAGCTTCCTGATAACAAAACTGGAGCTAGAAGAACCAACAGACTGAAGTGTTAAAAATAAAGATTTTGCTGTTTGTCCCAGACTAGACATTGAAATGCTATATAGTAAAGTGATAGATGCTTGCAGACTGCGTGGTGAGCAGAACTTTCCATGGATATCCTTTTATTTTCTATTTACTTCTACACAAAGCTTTTGACCAAAGATGGAGAAAAGAAAGCAGATGATTATTAAACTGTACAAAATGACTTCAAACATAAAGGAAAGACAAAGAAAAGAATCTATTCTATAAAAGCCTGTCAACCTCTTTATTCTGTCCACTATGAAGGCTAAGAAACCCAGAGTTATGTTTCTCTGACATCACAAGAAGTCTCTTAAAGTTAGAATCCAAGCCCTTTTAGCCAAGTTAAATTGAGAAATAAGGTTTGATTACTGTAAAAAGTAGAAAGTAGGACAAACTTAGAGACAGTCATATATCACCAAGTTTCTAGCCCTAGAAGAGAGGGTCTTTGAACTCTATAAAGAACTACCCAGAATGAAAACCAGAAGAAAGATGTGTCAAAAACGTTTAAATCTCCAGTCACACCATCCCCGCTGCTAACTCCCAGAGATCTAACACAGGGAATGAGGTCTCCCTACCTCTAGCTCAAGTGCAGAATAATCTTCTTACCAGCAAGTTCAAGCCCATCAGTGAGTCTCCTGGTCTCGATTTAGATGAAAAGAGTAGCTGCGAACTCATAGCCAATGGGTCCCTGAGTTCGCAATTGACCAAAAAAACCCCTTGATCTAAAAAATATATATATTACTTGCATCTAGTCTCTTTTATACATTGCAAGGAAGTGTGCTGATGAAGAAAAAGGGATTTAGAGGCTGTTTCATTATAAGCTGCAAAGACATACTTGAAATAAAATTGCCTCTCTTTGAGAGTGGCACCATCGATTTTCCAATACAGGAGAAGCAGTGGGTCAGCAGTTTGGCTGTGGTCCAGACAGAAACTTTTCTTAAAGTTGCATCTGCACAGCAAACGTACTGTTCTGCTTTTCAGTTAGAGTGTTTGTTACAAATAAATAAAAATAAAGATGCTTTCATTTGTGTTTTACATAAAATCAAGAAAGAGGGCTTCCCTGGTGGCGCAGTGGTTGAGGGTCCCCCTGCCGATGCAGGGGACACGGGTTCGTGCCCCGGTCAGGGAAGATCCCACGTGCCGCGGAGCGGCTGGGCCCGTGAGCCATGGCCGCTGAGCCTGCGCGTCCGGAGCCTGTGCTCAGCAGCGGGAGGGGCCCCAACAGTGAGAGGCCCGCGTACCGCAAAAAAAAAAAAAAAAATCAAGAAAGAAAACATTAATTTTCCATGTTAAGGAATATTATTTTTATTTAAGGTAGATTTGGGAAAAGGGTGATGGATACTATGGACATCAGACCTCACCTCCCAAGTCACCACCAATAAGATTAGAATTCTTTATTTAAAAATACTGTATCAATGTAAAATGCTATTAACTGAAAGATGTACTTTTATGTGAAAGAAGAAACAGAGAGAGGGAGGGAGGGATGGAAGGAGGAAGGAAGGAAGGAAGGAAGGACGGGAGGGAGGGAGGGAGGAAGGAAGGGAAAGGAGGGAAGAAAGACAATTATGAATGTTTAAGATGCCACTGATTATAAGATGCATCACGATTTCAAAACTGTTAAGAAGTGGAGTGGGGGAGTGGATCTTAGCATTAATTAGATATGTTAGGTTTTTCAAATGAACGATACTCCGGAGTCACCTGCACTTCACCAGTTCCTTCAGAAAACTTTTAAGTTGGAATTGTTGTATCTCAGACCTTCCAGGGCAAGCAATGGTTATTTTCTTACATACAGTAACTCCTTTCTGCAGCTATACAAAAGGATGATGGTAATCTGTTACCTGAGTTGGTTGGAAACTAAATGGGTACTTGGTAATTAAACATTCTGGTCAATAAAGAGTTACATTTATCAAACAATTGCAACAGTACCATATATTTCATATCAAGATGATGTTTAACACTATTTACTCTTTAATAATATTCATTTTAAAAAATTAAAATATAGTTAAGGTATAATATTATATAAATTACAGGTGTACAATACAGTGATTCACAATTTTTAAAGGTTACACTCCATTTATAGTTCTTATAAAATACTAGCTATATTCCCCGTGCTGTACAATATGTCCTTATAGCTTATTTTATACCTAATAGTTTGCACCTCTTACTCCCCTACCCTCATATTGCCCCTCCCCACTTCCCTCTCCCCATCGGTAACGACTACTTTGTTCCCTATATCTGTGAGTCGGTTTCTTTTTCGTTATATATCTTTAATGAAATATTCAATGCCTCAAAGTCACAATTATGAACACTACTGTCCACTACACAGTGAAAACGAAAAATAAGAATTATTAAATAATATAAAATTATATATTATCATATATACAATATTAAATAGTGGTATATTAGCTAATTATCTGCTAATAATTCCATTAGCAGATAATTTAGGGCCTATGCTGCTTCAGTGAGGTTCTCATTATTGCCAAAATTGGTGGACCCAGGATTATCACATATACAATATTAAATAGTTGTATATTAGCTAATTATCTGCTAATAATTCCATTAGCAGATAATTTAGGGCCTATGCTGCTTCAGTGAGGTTCTCATTATTGCCAAAATTGGTGGACCCAGGATTATCACATATACAATATTAAATAGTTGTATATTAGCTAATTATCTGCTAATAATTCCATTAGCAGATAATTTAGGGCCTATGCTGCTTCAGTGAGGTTCTCATTATTGCCAAAATTGGTGGACCCAGGACCTTTCAGCTCAATATCCTATTGCCAGTAATAGCCCTGAGATACTCACGGTGGGAGGACCCATCTCAGCCCTTATATCAGCTTCAATCACAGAGGCACAGCATGGATACCTTTAGTAGTTATTTATCATTTCAGAACCCCTATGCCTTTCCAGATCCCTGTGAATTCACTTTTTCCTCCTAGCTGCACCACCCGATCATGAATAAAAGAAGGGCCGTCGACCATCCCTAGCCCAGTCTCACCTCACTTGCACCAGCATCCCTGAGAAATTATCACTCAGTCTCATGTCTGGCACAAATAAGCCCTCAGTAAATAGCTGTTGGATGAGGGATCACATCATGTCTACAGCAGTATTCAAAGCAGGACCTGACCAGCCTGAGAAGAGATGGAAGATCCTGCCTTGACTTCAAACACTCTACTTTTATTTATTCTATACCTTTAATTCTGCTGCAACACACTATTGATTCACACTGAGTCAACCAAGGCCCCAGACAAGATGTAGCTGTTGTCCTGTATTTGTGGATTTGGTTCTCTGAACCTAAGAGTAGAATGTTATTTATGTCTCTGAAGGCAAGAGGTGTTTAGCTCTTAGGGCTGAGCTGAGCTGCGATGACTAGTCCTCAGAGCGCGCACACACACACACACACACACACACACACACACACACACACACACAGCTCCTGAGGGCAGGACTTTGGCTATCTGGTTTACTATCATGCTGCCAGTGACGAGAATAGTGATGAGCATGGTAGACGCCCAATGAATATTTGTCAAATGAATGCTGACTGCATGAGTCTCATCACATTTTATGGTATATTTGGTCCATATTCAAGTTGCTCAGGGTTCCTGGGGATCTTGAATCCATCATAAGCTGTAGTCAGAATCCCTGCAAGGCATCCTACTGTCTACACCAGGGGACGGCAAACTACACCCACAGACCAAGTCCAGCCCACCTCCTTCTTTTGTATAACTCACGAGCTAAGAATGGCTTTTACAGTTTTAGTTAGTTGGCGGGGAAGATCCAAAGAAGAACAATATTTCATGACAAGTGAAAATGATCTGGAAATCAAATTTTAGCATCCAAAGAGAAATTGTACCGGAACACAGCCATACTCATTTGTTATATATTATCTATGGCTGCTTCTGAACTACAGCAGAGTTGAGCAGATGCAACTAAGGCCATAGAGACCAGAAAACCTAAGATATTCACTATAGCACCCTTTACAGAATCAGTTTGAGCACCCCTAGTCCACTCACATTGTTTTGTCCTCCTCTTAACCATTATTTAAAATATTAAACAGAGCGAAGGCAAGGACTGAAGTTTGTATCACGTGCACACCCTGGAGACCTCCCTGCAGCGGGGTTCAGCCCATTTTTTACCAACCATTGGGTCTTTTTCAAGTGGATATGGACCCTCATACTGTGTTAGGCTCCCATTTTTCCGTCATGTCTCCAAAGGCTCGATGGGAGGTTGCTGAAACCCAGGAGGTCAAGATGATGGTGGGTTTGAGAATTTCCTGAGTGTGGCAGCCCTCATTCTAACAGCTTCCCAAGGCAGGGAATAGCTCAGGAGACGTTCACTCTCGGGCAGGTGAGGTGTGTGAGAGCATATGACCAGCACATGCAAGAAAGCAACTCATTTCCAATAATCAGTTTGACTGAGCAGTGTGAATCCCTGCTGTGTACTGGGTAATGTACTAGACCTTGGAGAATCCCATCTGAGGTCTCTATGCCTTCCAGGTGGTCTCACCTTCCTGCCTCCCTCATATCCTGCTCATTTCTCTCCCTCTACACACAGGATGCCTCCTTGCTGGAGCCTGAACCTACTTAAAAAAATGTATATATATTTCTGAGGCTAAATGACTTGACAAATTAACATCAGCCTTAAATAACAAACCCCTTTTAGATTCCAAGGACAAAGGGGCTGGAAACCCTCTCTACTGAGCTACAGGGAAGTGATGAATTGATATTCTGAATCAATTATCTTTTATTTCTCTCAAATAACATATCATTTGGTTTCCATAAAGTTCTGGCCATTGCCTTCTGGAAAATTCACGGAGCCAAGAAGAAAAGGGGAGGAAATGATTACAAAGAATTTTCTCTCAATGCCACTAATTTGTTGAAGCCCCTTCAAAGTTCTGAGCAATGGCACCAAAGCAGCTCAGGCCCTGAGTCTCTCTCTTATTGCCCTCTGCCTCTTCATTCATCCTCTGGCAACTGCTGACTGCCAAGGAGAAGCCGCGGTGTGGTGCAGGGAGCTATCCGCAGGTGAGTGTTCAATCCGGATGGCAAAGGTCCAGAGGAGAAAAAACACTGGGAAGACATCCCGTAACACCCGATTCCCTTGGAGAGGGATTTGCCCAGCAATAAACCACAGAATGCTAAAGTGGCAGTTACCGTCAAATCTTGTTTAGACCACAGAACCAAAGGAGGAAGAAAGAGCCGGCGGAAAGCATGAAGCAGAGGTTGGGGCATCATTTCATCCCGGGAGGCAGCGGCTAAGAGCTGCCGAGCGTTGGCATCAGTGAGACTTGCCCCCCCACAGGAAGCCCTCCCGAATCCCTTCACATCTCACAGATCGCCCCCTTGGCCAGTCTCCCCCAGCACTTCCCTTCCATAGACATTACGGTCCCCCTGAGCAGCAGGCTGCTTTGACTTGTGAGCTAAGCCTTGGCGACTCCCGAGAGTGTGAAGCTGCTGGGATCGCCACGGATAATGTTCTACATCCCTATGTATCTCTCACAGCACCTGAACACATAGAGTAAGTACATAATATTTATCAAAAGAATGGAGAGTGGCAAAATGGCCACTTTTTCCTCCACGAAATCTGAGGTAGGCATTTTCTAAAGCTGAGGCGCCCTCTGAGCAACACAGACTTGGCTCCTGCCCTTCTTGCTCTCATTTGACAGCCTTTAAAATGCTGTCCATTTACGGCTTCCCTGGTGGCGCAGTGGTTGAGAGTCCACCTGCCGATGCGGGGGACGCGGGTTCGAGCCCCGGTCCGGGAAGATCCCACATGCCGGTGAGTGGTCGGGCCCGTGAACCGTGGCCGCTGAGCCTGCGCTCCGCAACGGGAGAGGCCACAACAGTGAGAGGCCCGCGGACCGCAAAAAAAAAAAAAATGCTGTCCATTTAAAAGGGAGCTTCTCTTTCTGATGCCTGCAGAAGTGATTGGCAGCTGTAGACCTTCTGGGCCACCGAGAATTTCACATTGCAGGAAGAAGGGCAATGCTGATTCCAAGCAACGGAGCTCACCTAAGCCTATAAATGACATCAGTGCCTACACCGCAGCACACTTGCATACGGGGAACTGAGATAGAGCTGAATCATTTAGCCACAGTGCTAGATGCCAGGGGCCTTTCCTTCAGATGAATACTTGAGTAACATTTTAATCTTTCTATCTTAACATAAACACTAACAAGACCAAAATCTGCACTCCAGGTGACTTTACATTAAGACGTTCCAGAAGCTATTATGTATCACTGCAGATAGAGAAGCAATTATAAAAATAGCCATATCGTGTTCTATTTTATTAAATGTTGCTTTATTTTTCTTACTTTGGGTTGGTTGGAGACTGTAGCATGAGTTTATTAAAATTTCAAAGTGGTAAAAACTTTTCAGCTGTGATGGAATAACTTATAGTACATCTCAGCAGGAAAGAAGTTGGATAAAATACCAAAACCTTCTGTCTCAAAGGCATCAGAGATCTGCCAAGGCATCCAGGACTTCAGAAGGTACATCCCAGACAGAAGGGAGGGTCACTGAGATGAGCCCAAATTTCTGCACACCTCTTTTCTCCTTGGAGCATGTGCCAGTGTTTGGCATGAAGCAAAATCTGAGAACCAAAGAGGAAGGAGGCAGCTAAGAGGTAGAGGAGCCAGCAGAGGTTAGGCAATCCCACAGGCTGGAGGGACAGAACTTGGAGTTCAGTGTGGCCACGTAGCCAAGAGTTTGAAGGGCAAGATCCCAGAGAAAAGCAAGGTACAGAGGACGGAGCCCAACACTCTGTGATTTCTCCTAGAAGCATTTTCTTAGTAAGTTGCACAGAAAGACACTAAGAAGCCACGCAGAAAGGGGTTTAAGAGCAGAACAGAATTTGTGGCTATCTCAAAATGGTGGAAAGACAAAAAATTGAGTTCTAGACCCACCAACACGTTAGGGCTCCAGGAAAGACCAGAGGATGACATTCTAGGAGTAGGAACAAACCAGGAGAGAGCCGAGCATTGCAAAACCTCGCAACCAGGCTTGGGTCACCTTGGTCCCTGTTGGACTGAAGTAATCTGCCTCTCTGCTGCTTGCCCAAGGATAGGGTGTACTCTTTCTGGAGGAAAAAAACATTATGCAAAGCTTCTGCAAAACTCATACAGAAACACCTAGCATAGAGTGTAAAATTACCTGATCATACCAAGAAACAGAACCAAGACAAAAAATTTGCAATGAAAACAGACTACAGTTAACCCAGGTATTAGAGTTATCAGACACAGACTTTAAAATAACTACAATTAATATGTTCAAGAAAATAGAATAAAACTGAAATGTATAAAAAGGTGGAAATTCTAGAACAGAAAGAAATGGAAATTCTAGAAAAATAGAATAACTGAAACTAACAATCCATAGAGCACTTTAACAGAAGAGTAGACACAGCTGAAGAGAGAAATAAGTATTGAGAAATACAATAGAAAATAGGCAAGAGTGAAGAATGGATAGAAAAGGAGTTGGAAACTACAGAAAACAGCATGGAAGGCAGAGAGGACATGATGAAAAGGTCTAAAATGTATGCAATTAGTGTCCCAGAATGGGAGAATAAAAGGAATGGGGCTGAAGCAATATTTGAAGAGATAATGGCTAAGAATTTTCCAAAACTGAAAATTAGCATGAAGCCACCGTTTTGAGAAATGCTATGAAACCAAGTAGGATAAACACAAAGAAAAATCACATCTTGGCACATTACAATAAAATAGCCAAAACCAAAGACAAACAGAAAATCTTAAAGCAGACAGGAAGAGAAGACACATTATCCTTTTTGGCACTTTCATTTCCAGGTAGGTACTCGGAAGAATTGCACTATGTCCTCCAAAGACTCAAGCAAGAATATTGAAGGAAACACTCTTTACAACAGCCAAAAACTGCAAGCAAACCAAATGATCATGAACAGTACGTCAGATAAAATATGGTAACGTCATACAATGGAATACTATAAAGCAATAATAATAAAAAACTACTGCTGTACGCACAACATAGACGAAACTCACAGATACAATGTAGAGTAACTGATAGGATTCTACTTGCATTAATTTTTTAAAAATAGGTAAAACAAATCTGACCTACTAATCTAGAGGTGAGAGCAGTAATTACCTCTGAGCAAGCTTGGACTTGGAATGGTACAAAAGGTGTCCTGGGATGCTGTAAATGTTCTATACCTTGATCTTGGTGGTGGTTACACAGGTGTGTACATATATAAAAATGAATTAAGCTATAAACTTCAGATCTGTGCTCTTTACGTAACTTAGGCCTCAATAAAAATATTTAAAAACTGAAAGCAAGATAGAGACATTTCTAGAAGAATAAAAATTAAGAGAATTAATCACTCACAGACCTGTATTAAAGGAAATACTAAAGGGAATTTTATTTTATTTCGTTTTATTTTGTTTTCTTTTTAGACAGAAGAAAAATGATCCCAGATGGAAAACCAGCAATGCAGGAAGAAATAAAGAGAAATGGAAAAGGTAACTTGTGTCATGTGGGTAGCCCTAAGTAAATATATAAATCTATAAAAATATTTTATATATATAAATAAATCTATAAAAATTGGGAAGTAACATGCATGACAACAGTAAAAAGGAGGGACGGGGATAAATAGAGTGTAGAACTGTTCAAAGATCCTAGCATTGTCTGGAGGAGAGAAAGTACTCATTTAAATTAGATTCTAAAAAGTCAAAGATGCATGTTGTAATATCTACATTAGCCACCAAAATAAGAGTAAAGGATGTGCAAGTAATAAGCTAACAGAAAAGGAAAGCTTGTATGATTAACAAAAGCAATTAAAAAAATATTTAAAATAGATGGGCAAAAAATGAGGTATCACCTCACACTGGTCAGAATGGCCATCATCAAAAAATCTACAAACAATAAATGCTGAATACTGTAAATAGAGCTGTAAAGCAATTATACTCCAATAAAGATGTTAAAAAATAGATAATGAAGTAACAGAGATGAAAAACAAAACACAACAAAACAAAATGCTGGAGAAGGTGTGGAGAAAAGGGAACGCTCCTACACTGTTGGTGGAAATGTAAATTGGTACAGCCACTGTGGAGAACAGTAAGGAGGTTCCTTAAAAATCTAAAAATAGAACTACCATATGACCCAGCAATCCCACTCCTGGGCATATACCCTGAGAAAACCATAATTCAAAAAGATACATGCATGCCAATGTTCACTGCAGTGTTGTCTACAATAGCCAGGACATGGAAACAACCTAAATGTCCATCAACAGAGGAATGGATAAAGAAGATGTGGTGCATATATACAATGGAATATTACTCAGTCATTAAAAGGAACAAAATTGTGCCATTTGCAGACACGTGGATGGACCTAGAGACTGTCATATAGAGTGAAGTAAGTCAGAAAGAGAAATACAAATATCATATAATATTGTTTATATGTGGAATCTAGAAAAATGGTACAGATGAACTTATTTGCAAAGCAGAAATAGAGACACAGATGTAGAGAACAAACGTATGGATACCAAGTAGGGAAAGGGGGGTGGGATGAACTGGGGGACTGGGATTAACATATATACACTACTGATACTATGTATAAAATAGATAACTAATGAGAACCCACTGTATAGCACAGGGAACTCTACTCAGTGCTCTGTGGTGACTTAAATGGGAAGGAAATCCAAAAAAGAGGGGATATATGTGCATGTATAGCTGATTCACTTTGCTGTACAGCAGAAATTAACACAACATTGTAAAGCAACTATACTCCAATAAAAATTAATTAAAAATTAAGATAAAGTAATAAAATAAAATAGATGGGCAAAATATGAAATAAAGATAGGTAGGTAGACATCCAAATACACACAATTAAGCAATAAGCACATTAAATGTATAAATGTTCCACATACTTGCATTAAAAGATATATATCTTTATAAATTAATATTATATATATAATATCTTACATATATAAAATATCTCCTGTGTCCTTAAATATAAGGACACAGAAATAATAAATCTTGGAAAAATATACTATGCAATAGTCAGCCAAAGAAAGTAGACACACTAACATTAGATAAGATGGACTTTAATACAAGAAACATTATTAAAGAGGGCTATTTCATAACAAGAAAAGTATCAGTCCAAATGGAAGATATAATAATTCTAAATCTGTATGCATCTAATAATATCTTTTCAAATATATAAAGCAAAAATCGATAGACCTAAAGGGAGAGATACTCAAATCCACAATCATAGTAGGCTCTAACAGAGACTGTAATTGAGACTATCACATCTTTCTCAGTAACAGAACAACCAGCCAAACTATCAGTAACAGCACAGGAGACCTTAACAAAGTAAAAAACTAATTTGACTATAGGTAGATATAGATATAAATATTGATTCACAGAATATCTTTTTTTAAATTAATTAATTTATTTTTTGGCTGTGTTGGGTCTTCGTTGCTGTGCGCAGGCTTTCTCTAGTTGTGGCTCGTGGGCTCTAGAGTGCAGGCTCAGTAGTTGTGGCGCACGGGCTTAGTTGCTCTGCGGCATGTGGGATCTTCCCGGACCAGGACTTGAACCTGTGCCCCCTGCATTGGCAGGCAGATTCTCAACCACTGTGCCACCAGAGAATATCTACTTATTAATTGACATATATGGAATGAACCCCCAAATGGAATAATTTACTGCAATGAAAAGATACTGCTATATTCAAGTGCAGGAATAAATTTCACCACCAGAATGAAGTCATACACAAAAGAACACACCCATTATATGAATCCCATTATAGAAAGTTCAAAAAAAGGCATAATTAACTGGTGGTGTTGGCAGTCAGGGTAGTTGAACTTTGGAGGGTATGACTATAACGAAGCTAGAGGGAGGTCTTCTGGGGGGTCATTAATATTCTATTTCTTGATCTGGGTACTAGTTATAGCTGTGCTGGTTATAGCTGTCTTCACTTTGTAAAAGTTTGATCAAACTATGTGTTTATGGTTTATTCACTTTTTATATATGTTCCACTTCAATTAAAAAGTACATAAAAACACTCAAATAAATATAAAGAAATAGCCATTGTTCTATGAAATAACAATACTTTAAATCTGTGCTGACAATTGATATACATCATAATTCCTTAAACATTTGCAAACCAGCCTTTGAGTGGGGATGGATTATTTTGATCTATTTTATTATATACATATAGAATAATATATACATATATATTTTATTATATATATATAAAGACCACAGCAAGAGTTAAATAATCTATACTTGCTTTAAGTTTTAAATTATAGTTTTAAAGTTTGCAATGAGACTCAGCCTAACGAATTTAAAAGTGTTTGTCTGAGGTCTCAAGATAGCTTTGCTTCAAAGAGTGCTTCACAGACAGAAGAAATCTGATTCAAAAACTAATTGTCTTGGGGCATTTGATGTTTTAATTCACAACAAACTATTTCTCTTCCAAGAGTATTTTCATTAAAAAAAAAAATCACCGGAGGAGAGAAAAACTTAACCCAAAGACTTTAGTAACTAATATAGGATTTTCAGCCAGAAAGAAAGGGAAAAATCTTACCCATTTGAGGTGAAAATCTGGTCCATACGAACCGTACACATATACAGGTATACATCACATAACAATGGGAATACACAGACATCATCATCACATTTTTCTATGTTTAAGCAATTTTTTAATCCAACTCCTTCCCACACACATACCCCCACTAAAGTGGCCATACCAACCAAAGATCAATATAGTGTAGTGGTTTAAAGACATGAATTCTGGAGCCAGACTTCCGGGGTTCCAATCCCAGCGCCTCTACTTATAAAGAGAGACATTACACAAGTTACTTCACTTCTGGGGGCCACTGTTTCATCATGTGTAAAATGAGACTAATACTAGTACTTGTCCCAAAGGGTCGCTGTGACGATTAAAGGAATTAATCTATAAAGGATTTAGATCAGTGCCTGACCCATGGAAAGCTCTCACTAAGTGTGAACCACTCCATCACTTAAATCTATACCCAGTCTAGGAACAATAGGTTTGTCCAAGACATCAACTGTAATGACCTACCCACCAGCTCTACATCATCAAAATGATAACTGGTGCTCAGAATGGTGACTATAAAACATTATAACCATATTACATAATTTGAGTTAAGAATGAAATTCTATTCAGCAGAGCTTTAATGTCCCATGAGTTTTACTGGGTGCAAGGCTGAATATTCAGAATCTATACAGGGCACATAGGGTAATTCAGTTAACCAGACCCCTTAATTCAACAGGACACCAACGGCCAGTGGTATCAGCTATCAGAGAGTTAATGACGGGATGGAGGGAGAATGCTAGTATCTCCTCATTGTCTGACAGTGTGATGATATACGCACCATTTGGGACTAACAACATGGATTATTTAAAATGCTCTCATTAGAGAACAGAAGAAGTTCTAGATTGCTAGTGAAAGTACTGGAAATATGTCATGTCATTCCCATGACTACAGCTGCCATATTATCACACGCTAACCACATTAATGAATACTCGACTCTAAACTAATAGGTTTCTTTTCACCACAAGATCTACCTTTCAAAAATGCTCCAAAACATACACCTTCTCTTGCAAAATATTATCTATTGCCAACAACTTATTACATTTCTTCTACACTGCTTTAAAAAGTTATTTTCTTTTGTTTTAAGCTACTCATCATACCTCCCACTACAGTTTACAAGAATTCATTGGTGTCATTAACACCTGCTGTATTTTATACGCGTTAACTACTTGGTCTCCCGTCATTACGCTGAAGTAGCAAATGATTAAATCCTAGAAATGGCCAATTTTCAGAGATTAAGTTGAACCATCTGATTTCAGTTGTTTTGCACATATGGGTCCACTGACCATGTAAATCTCAGGCTGCACTTGTGAGCTTGGAAGGTAACTGTCTTTTCCTAAGTCAGAACAATTTTTATATATTTTATGGACAAGCAAAATCTCCTCATACTTTATAAGTGTAAATGGCTCCATTTAATAATGATATATAGTTATTTTAATAATCGTAAAATAATAATCTAAAAATATGTTTTTTCATAATGCAGTCTGTGTGCTAATGCAGTCTGTCTCTATTCATTGCTATATTAATGTTTTATTAAGTAAATAGTCCAAAGTAAAAGAGGGAAATGGGGGAACATTTTCTAAAAGATTTATTTAAACTGACATTAAAATAAAACTACTGTTATCATTTCCACTTTACAGATTAAGAAACTCAGGCATTGAGGTTAAGACACAGTGCCGGGGAGTACCAAAGTCAAGATTTGAACCCAGGCAGTCATACCTCAGAGCTCACACTCTTAACCAGTATACTCTACTGGGCAAACAAATATAAACAAAATAATTACAAATTGTAGTAAGGACTGTAAAGAAAAAAATTAAGTGAATAGGGTTAAGATGTAACAGTTACTATTACTATGGCTGTCTGTTGGATCACTGGGTAGAAAATCTACTCTAGAATGGGTGGTCAGGAAAGGCATTTATGACCTGAAAGATGGGACAGGTACAGCTATGTGATGAGCAAGAGGAAGAGCATTCCAAGAGAAGCAGCATGAGCAAAGGCCCTGAGGCCAGTGTGACTGCCGTGTAAGAGGTGTGGCTTGGTACCAGATCTGGTTGGAGAAGCAGGCCAAGGCCAGATCATGCCTTGAAGTCCTTGTTAAGGAGGACTCTGTCTCATGTGTATCCCCAGCGCCTGGCATGATGCCTGGCACATAGTAGGTGCTCAGTAAAAGATGGATAAATCCTTAACTTGAGCTACAATTAAACTTGTGTAAAGGGTGAATCCTTTATGGTGGGGTTTGGGGATCAGGCAAGAGGACCAGAGCTATTTAAAACCAGACAGCCAGTTGGCTTTGATTAGTCTACACCTCTGCAAGGAGTCATCCTCGTGTGAACCGAGATCAACACTGACAGCCAGACGCACAGGCAACATCTGGTTTACTTCCAGCTCAAAACAGGAACTTTCCATTGCCGCTGGTCACTAGACTTCTTCCAGTCCCCAAAGGACCTCAGCAAACGAGGCATGCTAATTGGATCAAGTCGGAAATCAAGGTTCCAATTAGATCAGGCCTCTCTTCCTCATGACAGCCCCAAATAGGCAGGTCCATGAGGAGGATTTAGCCTTAGGCCAGCACCCACGGGACAAGATTTCCTTATTTTGCCTAAGCCGGTCCGGGGTCCGGTTGGATTTTCATTCAGATATGTTTGGGGGTCGCTATGACGAAGCCTCCTCAGCCTAATTATGGAAGTCATAGTATTCACCACTCTCTTCCCTCCGGCCAAAACCAAACCACCTGGACTCTTCAGATACTCTCTGCCAACAGTGACCATAGTCATACTCCAAGTCATACATGTACAAGTCATACATCCTTGACCTTGAATGAACACAGCCCTGTTGCTCTTGAAGCCTTCATCACGGTTTTGTGCCTTTCTTTTGGGTCTTCCCCCACCACCCCCCGGGGCTTTCTCAAAGTGCCCAAAACATTCTAGATCTGGGCAAACAAGTGTTTGCCAGGATAATCTGGCGTGATTTGACAACCCCTACAGACCAGCCGCAATCTTTCTGACCAGCACCTCATCCTCACGCCTCATCGACATCTCACTATAACGCGTCGGTGGCAACGTTGGGGGTCCCCAGGCAGCTCTGGAGAGTAACCCAACACCTTTTGTTGGTGCCCTGTTCTCTCCCTGTTGCCACAACAGAGGGAATGGGGGATTTCGAGGCTGTTGTCCTGATTTATGAGACTTGTCTCGGAATCTGATTGTTAGCTGCTGTAGTACTTACATAGTAAAACCCAACTCAAAGGATCACGAAGCACGTGGAAGATTTCACAGACACCCTACGCTGGTGCCCTGGAGGGGTTGGTGAAAGGGCTCGTGGTGCCAGGGGAGCTCCAGAGGGTGATGTTGGGACCACTCGGCAGGGTGGAACGCACCTTGCTCACAGGGTTTTTGAACCAAAACGGACTTGAAAGTGGCCTAGCCTCTCAAAGCAGGCTCAGAATGACCCACTTTCTCATCCACTCAACCCATTTAAATGCACTCTGGGCCTATTATCATTTTTGTAGTTTTTTTTAGAACTTTGTTGCTCATAGAGTCCCATTCAGCCCTTGATTTTCTCCAATTGCCTCGTACTTTGCTCACAGGACTGAGCTGTTGAAAGATTTGTGAAGCGGTATCTATATGTTATTTTAAACCGGTTCGGTGGGGAAAATCCTTTCCTGTGTCTTTCTTGTTCTCAGGAATCAGGTAAACTGGGTTCAGAAACAGTCTTCAGCACCAAAAAAAAAAAAAGAAATTTTAGAGCATCTTTAGAAAAGCAATTCTGCCACAGAGAATTTATTGCTTTGATTAACCAAGTGCAAGTCTCTTTGGCTCTGCCAATGGTCTCTCCTTCCATCAAGGGAGGGCAAAGAAAGCACTGGGTATGCCGCAGCTTCTTTATTGACTTCTATCACTGATGTCAGAGAATCGCATTTCACCCCTCAGTACTTTAACTCCTACTTTTAAAAATATGGATCATTGGCCTCTTTGTGTTGAGAGAATGTTGCCCTCTTTACTGCAAGAAGGAACATTCCTGGTCCCCTAAAAACCGGTAATGACTTAATAGCGTTTAAAACACACCCTACTGAGTCTTTAATTATATCAAGCTACTGTAGTAGTGAAATTAACTAAATTGCAACTCCTGCAGGAGTGACCTAGATGACAAGTGGGGTGGGTTTCAAACATCTGGCCAGCTTTCCCAGCAATTTATGATGGATGGAAGTTTATTAATAAAAAACAGCTGAATGGTGGGGGACTTGCTTTTTATATTTATTTTGTGTCCTAGGTATATAACGACACCTGATCCCTTCTCGGCATGATTACAAAGTGAGGATTTATTTGTTTTCTTGGTAAACCTCAGATTTGCACATAAAATTTATCTGGCCTCCTTTAATGATTTACATACATAGGGCTTTAACGGGCTAATAAGCCCCATGATGGTGCAATTAGTAACCAATTCTAAGCCTCCTTTCTAAAAATGTGAGAGGATAGTTTTTAACTCAAGTTTCCCTCCCTGGTGTGTTTCTATAAATGACTGAAGCACACACACAAAAGTATTAAGTTATTAAGAATAATTTAAAAGAAAAAAATCATGTTGGGCACTCGAATGTGAAAATATAAGTAGGCATAGAAGAATTTTTCTTTTTTTTTTTTTTATAGTTTTGGCCACACTGCACAGCTTGCGGGATCTTAGTTCCCTGACCAGGGATCAAACCCGTACCCCCTGCAGTGGAAGCGCAGAGTCTTAACCATTGGACCATCAGGGAATTCCCCAAAGAAGAGTTTTTATATCAAATAAGATCATATATGGGATGTAGTATAGCATAAACTGCTTGGAATATAACAAATTTAACAAACATGGGGTATATCAAGCAAAGAAATCATAAAGTACAGAACGACCTAAGTTGTTTGGATTTTAAAAAAAGATCCAAAGGTTGTAAGTAGAGTGATATTTGAGGGGTTGTTTTTTAATCCAAATCTTGTCACAGAGAAAGCAGTTCTCATTGACTTTAATACCCAAAAGCCAAATTGCTCACACAACGGCATTTCACTTAAAATATGTCTTAACAATCACTGACATAAACATGTCTACAACCGATAACTTCATGTGTCAAATGAAAAGAATGGAGGAGGAAAGTTGACGTGTATCACAGGAGCATCCAATGAAGCCCAGACATTTCAATCACCTTAGGATGACTGCAGTTAAACTCCTTTGCTTGTCTGCACTAAACCCAAACAGCAGAAACAATTGTGGACTGGTTCAGTTTACATTACACGTTGCCGTCCATATAAGGTGTGGTCCAAATACTTTCACTCTCACCAACACATCTACGGAACATTTAGTCTGGATCTTTGTAGGTGAAATAAAGAGAGTCATTAAAGTAATTAATTGCACAGATAATCCAAGTTTTTTTTAAAAAAAAAAAATCCATTTACCCCAATTATTTGGCTCTCACAAGAAAATTTAGGTTGAATTACCAAGAAAATTGTTTCCATCTTTTATTCCTTTTGTATCCAAATGCTGCTTGCAGGAGCTTGAAAAGCCAGGAACATGCAGGCCCCAGGAATGCCCGTGGCTGGCTCTCTTATCTTGAATTTATTTTCTTAAGGACTCTAACAGGAGTAGCAAGTGTGAACATCTGTCTCAACATATAGCCACAGACTTTATTTTCACTAGGAAACATTTGCCTTCCAAATGCTAATGGGTTGAATTCACTCTTATTTATTTTCTGTCAGCCCCTCACATGGCACCAGAAGGAGACAGAGCATTTTCTGAGCTCGGGGACATGAGGGAACCAGTTAGCCTGTTTTGATTATGTGATTGTGAGGGATGCTGTCCACGTCGGCTCCAGGCAAGGGACCCTGAGGTAGAAGATGCTAAAGGATGCTCTGCTCCATCGCTCAAGAGAGAGCAGCAACCACCATCCCTTGGGATGAGTGAGATGCTGCTCAGGACAGTTGAGGAGAATGGTCTGTGCATGCATTTTCTCTGGAGGAAGGCCAGCCGCACCACGCCAGGATTGGTGGTAAATTTTGCTAAATTCACTTCGAGCAGTACAGGCTGAAATTATTACTTTATGTAATAAGCAATGCCAGCAGCTTTTTTTTTTTTCTTAACAGAATCGAGATGCAATCAACAAACAGACACTTTCTGCTCATTCGCACATTTATCAGGGCTGACCACACACCAGAGAGGGTGGCAGGCACCGGGGCAGCGATGCTCAGACACCGGTATAAAGAATCACCAAAAAGCCTTGTTAAAAAGGCAGAGTCGGGACTTCCCTGGAGGTCCAGTGGTAAAGAATCCACCTTCCAATGCAGGGGACACAGGTTCGATCCCTGGTTGGGGAACTAAGATCCCACATGCCGCAGGGCAACTAAGCCCATGCGCCACAACAACTGAGCTTGTGCACCTCAACTAGAGAGCCCACTTGCCACAAACTACAGAGCCCATGCACCCTGGAACCCGCGCGCCACAACTAGAGAGAAGCCCATGCACCACAACGAAGATCCCGCACGCCACAACGAAGACCCAACGCAGCCAAAAATAAAAAATCAACTAATTAATTAATTTAAAAAAAGAATCACTTAAAAAAAACGGCAGTCTCCAAACTCAGAAATCAGGATCAACCCGGTGAGGTTCCAGGTGACTCTCAGATAGGTGATCCCAGACGACACATTGATATATGAAAGGCTTCAGAGATGAAAGGTGAATTTGCTTTTATTTGTTTATGTCTGTCTCTCTCCTCTAGATGGTAAGATCCTCTAGACCAGGGATCAGCAATTCTTTTCTGCCAAGGGCCAGGTAGTAAATATTTTAGGCTTTGTGGGCCAAGAGGCCACATGCTTTGCTGTTGTCGCGGGAAAGCAGCCGCAGACGATACAGAAATGAGTGAGTGTGGCAGCGTCCGTGGCCCTTACAGAACAGCCAGTGGGCTGGATCCAGGCTAGAGCCACAGTTTACCAATCCCTGGTCTAGTGCAGGGCCTTGATCTCACTGGTCTTGGAACCCACACCTATCAGAGTGCCTCAAAAATGGGACATGATTGAGAAATGTTTATTGAGTGCATGGTCATAGTTCTTGCCTCAAGGATACATGTGCTGGTAGGGAAGACAGTTGGCAAAATAACAAATCATTGCAATGTAAGAGGAGCTCTAGGGAATCTGTACCACGTTCTATGGGAACATGAAGGCAAAAGGAATGTCACATGTCGGGGTGCCAGAGGGAGCAAGTGGAAATACGAAGTCCAGGTCGCTGCGAATCTCAGATAAACAGTGACTAAATTACTTGGAGCATACACTGAAAAGCTATTGCTTGTTTGTCTGAAATTTGAATTTAACTGGCATCCTACATTTTATCTGACAAGGACCCAGGGGATGTTCATAGCAGAGCTGATATTGCAGTGAAGTTGAACAAGGATGTGCGAAAAGTGGGCAAAGTGGTCAAAGGACAGGATGAAACGTGTACACGTTACACAGTCCTGAGAGCCATTCCCTGTCCAAAGGGGAGCTGTGGCTGCAGGGGTGGAATGGCTGCAGGGCAGGCTGGGGGGTGGCTAGAGCAAGGGGGGTGAGGCTGAATGTTAGAGACTTGGACCCCAGGACAAAGGGTCAGACTCAATCCCATAGACAATAGCAAGGGAACCAAGGTTTTTAAGCAGAGGGGTGACTGTTTCCAGTGGTTCCTGTTTAAAAGCACAAGGGTTTTGCTAACAGATTGAATCCTGGTCTTATTTTGACCTAGTCTCTCTTCCAGGCCACGTGGGTTAGATTTTCCTCATTATGAATTTGCTGATTAAAACACACACACACACAAAGACACAGACACACACACAGACACACACACAGACACACACTCATACTGACGTACGATAATTTACACACACATACATACATGCACACAGTAGTGGTGATACAGTACTTTTAACCAAAGGAAAAAAAGTTATACCAGGAAGACCATGTGCACAACTGGCGATAGGGATTAGGTTCCATGCGGCAGGTTGCGAGCATCCCTGAGGCCCTCCTCTGTCTATATTTCTTATTGGATGCTGACCTGAGGACCACAGCACAGAAGGAAGGTGAGAGGCCAGCCCAGGGATGCCAGCCTGGTTCTCTGTCTTGGGCTGTTTCTGCCCAACTGGAAGCCACTTTCTCACCAGTCAGTCTGCACACATGATGTGGTAGTTCCTCCAATCAGTAACAAGCTTGGAGGATGCACAGAGTCAGCAGCTGTCTGCCTTCGGTCAGGAGGAGTCTAAGGCTGGTAAATGCTACTGGCCTGCTCTGCTGTCACGTGGTGCTCCTGTCTGGTAGCCCGTGGAAGATGAACTTGAGCAGGAATGGAGGCAGAATCTAGGATGATGAATGGCTGGCTTCGTGGGACGTTTCCGGGATTTAGTGACTAACAAGAAGGTGATGGGAGAGCAGAGAGGGACAATGTGAAGTTTCTAGAATAGGAGACTTAGTGATACCACCCACCAAGCTAACAAGCTAAAAAATACAAACAGAGGCTCAAGTTTGGGATGTGAGAGAAATGATAACTTGATTTTGGAATTTTCTTTTTTGTGGAGCTTTCCAATCAGGAGAAGACATTTCAGTAAGTAGTTGGATATGTGTTTCCAAAACTTGGAAGAAAGATGGATTTGAGAGTCATCACCCTAGAAGTAGTTCCAGAAGGAATGTGAGCGGATCAGACCCCATAGAGGGAAGTGGGCCGAGAGCGGAGCTGGGAGGAACTTTATCATGTGTGGGATAACCAGAGGAGACAGAGAGCAGAAGAGATTGACACAGACGAGACAGAGTGGTTTAAAAAGAAAAAAAAAGGTGACAGTTTTGTCCTGAATCTTAATCAATGAGAAAGGATGGAGGGGAAGAAAGTGCTGGGTTTAGCCATCAAGCAGCCACTGGCGACTGTAGCAAAGCTCGTGTGCAGATAATGGTGGGGACCCAAGACATATTGAGCCGTGCATTTCAGCCCCGTCCTGCTCAACAGTTTGATTAATGCCACAGATGAGCACATTGCTTCATTCCTTCAACAAATACTCACTGAGCACATTACTCTGTGCCAGGCACCTCCTAGACAAAAACATAGCAAACCAGTGCATGAGATCATGCTGGAAGGGGGTGCATTTAATTCTGATGGGCGGGCAGGGTGGGAGCTAAAGCCATCAACATAGTTGATAAATAGAGCCAGGACTAAGTTAGCATATCGGCAAGCCAAACTGATTGCTTTTGTGGCCCAATGAATTAGCAAATGATAGGAAATGCTAACCCCGTCTACTTCCAGGAAACTGCCACTCTGAATTAGAAGAAAGTCCGAATAAGTAATTATTTTTAACGACAAATAGTTTAGTAACTCTCAAGTACTAAAATAATTCATACTTTGCTAACATCACTGCCACAGAGAGCTCCTTTAGGAAATGATTAATGGAGAATGTAATCTGATTTGTAACTAATATATCAATCGGCCAGCAATAAATTTTGTTTCTATGCTGCTGAATCTTTCGCTTTCCTTAGCAGATTAAGCGTTCTTCTTGCAATTTTGTTCACAGGATTAACTCGTTTTGTAGTCAAGTATCCAGTAAACAGTAAGAGCTTTACAGTCAGGCTGACACGGGTTCAAATCCTAGTTCAGCTGCTTACCCGGAATAGGACTCAAGGGGGATTGCTCAATATTTGAGCCTCAGTTTGCTGCATGGTCAATGGGCACAATAATTTCTGTCTCAAAGGATGATTATAATTAAATTAAATAATAGAGTAACTCATGCATACCACATGCTGAATGTTCTCATAATGAATGTTCGCTGTTGTTAGTCTTAGACACGAAGACAAGCAACCTTAGCCCTGAGTGCTGGGCGAAGTCTTCCTGAAATTCCAAAGACAGTGTTTGGTGCAGGGCTCTGGGGTGATAAAAGAGAACCGAGGTGGACAAGAAGGGACATTCCATTGCCAAAGAAACTTGCATCAGTTACTAGAGCCCTCGCTGGTCAGCCTGTCTCCCTACCTCACACCTGGGGAGCCACCTGGAGCACGGATGGCCCACATAAAGCACAGGTGTCAGATGTCTTGCCAGGTGTCACAGTCAAGGTCATAGGTGAGCCTCCCCAAGCGTGTGTCCTGAGCGCTGCCTAAGGGGGCGAGGTCAACCCTGTCTCCTTTCATAGCCAAAGCCCTTCTCCGTTTGAAGGAGCTGGGGGAGTTCCCAGCAGCCAGGTCCCGGAGGGCAACGAGATAGTCTTGGCTCTAGACTCGAAATCACAACAACAGAGCCATCGCCCACGGGCATCACAGGCCAAACCTGTCTCACCAAACACATGTCGCATCCTTTCCTGGTTAAGGAAATGGGAATATAAGGAAATTAAAAAAAAAATACAGTATCCTTTTAGTTGTAGTTTTAAAGGAAAGCTGCCTATTGGGCGGGATCTTGGGGGCATTCCGGCACCAAATTTTAAATTTCTGTTTTTGAAACCATCTCAACATATATAGTGGAGGGTATGGTCCTAGGCTCCATGAGAAAGAAAGAGAGCAAGACAGATAAGAAGGACATAACACCTACCCTCCAGGGACCTCCCACCTAGGCGGGAAACAAATCCGTGAAGACAGCGTAACCAAGACCCCTAGAGAGGGGATAGGTCTGAGCAGCCATTCTGAGCTTTTGTGCTGATCCAATATCTGTGTGGGTAGGAAAGGCTGGCTACAAAATGAAGTGGTCCTTACCCTCGTTGACCAGTGCCTGCCATGTGCTGGGTAGGGCATGGTCACCTTGGCCATGACAGTTCCTATAGTCAGTTGTGTGGATGTCACAGAGGGAAGGAAACAAATCCAGGCTGTCACACTCAGAAGCATCCCACATTTGTGGGAGCCTTGGCGGGGGGCTACTCATCAGAAGCTGGGGGTGCTATCTAAAATTATCGATGTTTTAATATCATATAATATCGCTTATATGTGGAATCTAGAAAAATGATACAGATGAACTTATCTGCAAAGCAGAAATAGAGACGCAGATGTAGAGAGCAAACGTATGGTTACCAAGGGGGGAAGGAGGGGGTGGGATGAATCGGGAGATTGGGATTGACACATATACATTACTATGTATAAGACAGATAACTAATGAGAACCTACTGTATAGCCCAGGGAGCTCTACTCAGTGCTCCTCGGTGACCTAAATGGGAAGGCAACCCAAAAAAGAAAGAATATATATATACGTGTAGCTGATTATATAGCTGAATATATATATATACTTTGCTGTGCAGCAGAAATTAACACAACATTGTTATACTCCAATAAAAATTAATTAAAAATAAACAAAGCAAATAAAATAAAACAAATAAAATTACTGTTGTTTTAATTTGCTTTTAGCCACGACATTTATGTTTGGTTTTTTACGTCAACCAATGATAAAAGAAGACACGGGTTTTTTAATTCAGTGAAGCAGACGTGGGTTTAAAAAGGCAGAGGAATTACTACAGTCACTTAGGAACACTTTGAGGCATGAGTCACTGTAGCTGCTGGAATACCTGGGCAGTCCAGGGATATCAATTGAATGAATGAATAAACAGGTGAGTAAACATGACGCACAGGTTTCATGTATCCTGTGTGTTCGGGGGATCCAGAAAGAGAGAAAGGGGCACATGGAGGGAGGGGTACTATGTCTGATTTGCCTCTGAAGATACATTGTATAAGGGGGGACAGGTAAGTAGGGGTCCCCTCTGACAAGCCAGGCTCCCCGTCTGCAGAGAGTGTCTCAGAGCTGTGTCCTGAAGCCCATGTTTTGACAAATGACAACAGAGGCCAAAGAATGGGCTGCAGGAGGTATCCAGGAACCAGCCTCACTTCTGTCCTCCAGGGGTAGGGGGTCACTGGGAACAGCCAATGTCCAGGGCAGAGACAGGTCCAGATTGCGGAGTGCAGAGCAGGGCTCAGAGAGGAATGCTGCTCCTTGGAGATTCTGAGCCTGTGAATGTAACACCCCAATTTTGCAGTAATGCAGTTTAAAACAAACTCTGCCTTCCACTTAGGGAGTTGGGCCGTGAGCAAAATCAACACAGACAGTCGTCAAAACCAATGTCTAAACACCACTTGAGAAGGGGTTATGCTCAGCACAAGCGTTCCCGGGTCCTAGAGAGCTCCCACACATCATTTAGACCGACCAGGGAGGCCTCTCCCACGCACGCTCATTCACAAGGTCTCTGCTTGGAAGCGCCTGAGCTCAGCAAAGGCCCCCTATCGGCTGAACGGTGCCAATCGTTGACCATCCCCTTGTGCCTCCCCCCAGGTGTATGATTTGGAGCAGCGGGAGTAGAACGTACAAGTGGAGTAGCAGCTCGAAATGACATTGGGAAAGCTGCCCAGGCCATGGGGCAGAGGACTCTGGGCAGGTAAGCAAAGCGTGTGTTAATTACATGGCAAGAGAGAGCTACCATTAAGGGTGTCCACGCAGGACAGAAATGGCCTGACGGAGAGTAAATGGGAAGTGACCCCAAACCAAGCTGCCTTTCAGAATACCTGGGGAACTTGTTAAAAGTGGAGACTCTAGGCTTCACTGAGAAGTTCTGCTTCTGCATGGCTGGCGTGGGACCTGCAGTCTGCAATTACATAAGTGCTGTGGGTCACCCCTCACACTGCCAGTTCTCTGCCTAGAATGGGAGGCATTGGACTGGAGGAAGACTGGAGGCTGGTAGGTCGGACGGAAGGCTCTCACAGGGTTGGAGGCAAGATCACTACGTAGAGAAGGAAGAGGCTGAGCCTGGATGCCCTTGTAAGCTCCTCCCCCTTGGTACTCTATGAGCCAAAGTTGTAACAGCACCTGAGCTCCATGGCAGCTACAATGATGTGATGGAAAGGAACAGAAGGAATTGAAAAACTCTGAGGGGGGTAACATTTACAAGACCTGACAATGTTTTGAGTACATGTAGGTAGCAGGAGGTTTTAGCCTCAGCCCCTCGTGTCTCCCTGGCAAGGAGAGTGACAAAGCCATTTAGAGAAACAGGGCAGCAAGAGGAGGGGCTGGTGGAGGGTGCAGACAAGTGTTCAGTTTGGGCCAATATATTTGAGGGTTTCTCGGACTGGACAGCACAGTATAGTGGTTAAAACAAAGACTCTAAAACCAGCCTCTGCCTGCACTCATAATTCTGGCTTTGATACTTACCTGTGTCACTTTGGGCAATTTTTGTCATTCCCCTATGCCTCAGTTTCCCCATCTATAAAACGGGGATAATGATGTACATACTTCATGGGGCCATTGTGAGAATTAAATAAGTTCATGCATATGAAACATTCAAAGCCATATCTGGCACATGTTAAGTGCTTCCCTTGTCACTAGACCTTTAGACAGGAATGTCAATTGGCTGAAGATGTCAATCTGGGGCTGAAGAGGTCAGTCAGGACTTTATTTTCACTCTTTCTTATTCAATCATCTGTCAGTAGCCACTTGTAGCTAAGTGACATATGCAAGGGGGGGACAAGCATGATTTCCCTTGCATCACTGCAGACATGGATCTAAGATAAGGGCATTACCCCTACAGTTCAGCCCCAGCTTATGCCGGACAACCTGACACCACCTGCTTTGCCAATGGCACTGACATGGGCAGTGTAGAAAGCAGTAAACCATGGGATCTTGTCCCCCATCTGCCACCAGCCACTTCCATGGCCTTCTCTCATCTATTACACTGAGAATTGAGCTACTCATGCTCAAACATGTTCTCCAGACTTTAATTTTCATTGTTCTAAAATCAAAATCATGCCTATCCTGAAGGAAGGAGAAGCCCTTGGCTCTACTGCCTCCATGCTTTGATAGCTTGGGTAGAGAACATGATTTTTATCTGGAACAGTGGACAACAAGAAAATAGACTGAGTATTGACAGAGGGACTGCTGAGGGGGTATCTTCAAGTGGGTAGTCAAGATCCCAGTCCACTGGAGGAATCAGGCTCCCTGACTTCAGACTATACTACAAAGCTACAGTAATCAAGACAGTATGGTACTGGCACAAAAACAGAAATGAAGATCAATGGAACAGGATAGAAAGCCCAGAGATAAACCCATGCACATATGGTCACCTTATCTTTGATAAAGGAGGCAAGAATATACAATGGAGAAAAGACAGCCTCTTCAATAAGTGGTGCTGGGAAAACTGGACAGCTACATGTAAAAGAATGAAATTAGAACACTCCCTAACACCATACACAAAAATAAACTCAAAATGGATTAAAGACCTAAATGTAAGGCCAGACACTATAAAACTCTTAGAGGAAAACGTAAGAAGAACACTCTTCGATAAAAATCACAGCAAGATCCTTTTTGACCCACCTCCTAGAGAAATGGAAAGAAAAACAAAAATAAACAAATGGGACTTAATGAAACTTAAAAGCTTTTGCACAGCAAAGGAAACCATAAACAAGACGAAAAGACAACCCTCAGAATGGGAGAAAATATTTGCAAACGAAGCAACTGACAAAGGATTAATCTCTAAAATATACAAGCAGCTCATGCAGTTCAATATCAAAAAAAAAACACCCCAATCCAAAACTGGGCAGAAGATCTAAATAGACATTTCTCCAAAGAAGATATACAGATGGCCAACAAACACATGAAAGGATGCTCAACATCACTAATCATTAGAGAAATGCAAATCAAAACCACAATGAGTTATCTCCTCACACTGGTCAGAATGGCCATCATCAAAAAATCTACAAACAATAAATACTGGAGAGGAGGTGTGGAGAAAAGGGAACCTTCTTGCACTGTTGGTGGGAACGTAAATTGATACAGCCACTACGGAGAACAGTATGGAGTTTCCTTAAAAAACCAAAAACAGAACTACCATACGACCCAGCAATCCCACTACGGGGCATATACCTTGAGAAAACCATAACTCAAAAAGAGTCATGTACCACAATGTTCATTGCAGAAGTATTTACAATAGCCAGGACATGGAAGCAACCTAAGTGTCCATCGACAGATGAATGGATAAAGAAGATGTGGCACATATATACAATGGAGTATTACTCAGCCATAAAAAGAAATGAAATTGAGTTATTTGTAGTGAGGTGGATGGACCTAGAGACTGTCATACAGAGTGAAGTAAGTCAGAAAGAGAGAAACAAATACCGTACGCTAACACATATATATGGAATATAAAAACAAAAAAAATGGTTCTGAAGAACCCAGGGGCAGGACAGGAATAATGACGCAGCTGTAGATAATGGACTTGAGGACACGGGGAGGGGGAAGGGTAAGCTGGGACAAAGTGAGGGAGTGGCATGGACATATATACACTACCAAATATAAAATAGGTAGCTAGTGGGAAGCAGCCGCATAGCACAGGGAGATCAGCTTGGTGCTTTGTGACCACCTAGAGGGGTGGGATAGGGAGGGTGGGAGGAAGATGGAAGAGGGAGGGCATATGGGGATATATGTATACATATAGCTGATTCACTTTGTTATACAGCAGAAACTAACACACCATTGTAAAGCAATTACACTCCAATAAAGATGTTAAAAAAAAGATCCCATTCCAAACATTATAGAACAAAAAAGCTAGTTTCTATTTACATTTAGCTGGAGATTAAAGACAGCAAATAAACAAGGGCCACCCACTTGGTCTATACCATAGAAAGTGAATAGCCGCCACGTCTCAGCTGTACTTTGTGCTGTGTAGACAGACACCTTAGGCAGGTACAGTGGGGACTGTGACAAAGTCAGCTGAAAATCCCTCTTAACTTCTAGATGCTCATGGAACAAAACCAAAATTGGTGCAGAGTCCCCAAAACAGAGTCCTCTCTGACGGAGATTAAAGAATACACAGGTGATGAACTGCAGATATAAGCTCGTTCTACAATAAAAAATAAGAGGTTGTAATATACATGTAATATACAGCATGGTCACTGTAATTCACAGTACCATACTGTATATTTGAAAGTTGCTAAGACAGTGGATCTGAAAAGTTCTCAACACAGGAAAAAAATTTGTAACTATCTGAGGTGATAGATGCTAGCTAAATGTTTTGTGATAATCATTTCACAATATATATGTATATCAAATCATTATGTTATACACTTAAAACTAATACAATGTTATATGTCAATTATATCTCAATAAAACGGGGGAAAGTTGTCATCTTTAAAGCTGCCATTTCTTGTATGCCCCCTAACTTTTATGAAGAAATAAAAATTGAAATATTCCATGAAATCTGGATTAACTGAAAATCAACTAACCGAAACCCTCAATTCACTGGAATTTGTACACCTTCTGCATTTAAGTAAGTAGCAGTGATAAGAAAACTATCAGGAAGCTGGTGACCACATTTCCTCCCCTTTTACTCTAGGTTTGTTTCTCACAAACTATAAGCGAAAGAGACCAGGACTGAATTCAAACAGACATGAATTCAACTCCCAGCATGACCAATGCCAGTTGTAAGAATTTGCCTTAATAATCTAATCTCAACAAAACACTGAATTTTTCATTTATAAAAATGCAACAACACCTGCTCTGCAGGATTAGTTTGAAAATTATAATACAGCTGAATTTTCATTTGGGATTGGTGGGGGAAGTTAGGTTTGAAAGTTAACACATACAGTCATGTTTTCCTTGAAAACTCACTAACTTGCCCACCACTGTCCAATAGAAATATAATGAGAGTCACATATGTAATTTAAAATTTTCTGTTTGCCCATTAATAGTGTAAAAAGAAACAGGTCAAATTTATTTTCATAATATATTTCATTTAACCTAATGTATCCAAAATATTATTTCACCATGTAATCAACATCAAAAATTACTAATGAGGTATTTTACTTTTTGGGGGGTGGTACTAAGTTCTCAAAATCCAGTGTGTACTTTATACCTACGGCACATCTTAACTCAGACTAGCCACATTTCAAGTGCCCAGTAGCCAACTAAAGTCCTAGACAGCACAGCTCTGAAGCATCCTTGTGTCTACTGGAGGCAGGCAGGCCATGTCTTCAGAAGGGCAACTCAACCAGGATTTCTTCCAGTATTGACGCAAACTAGGTCCCTAATTCTTTAGTTGAGAACCGTGGTAAAGTAGATGGTTTGAATTCAGGGTCCAAGATGAAAAATTATCCTTAAGGGTCAGAATCGCTCATTGAGCAAGAGGCTCTCACTTTCAAGACACACCTCTGTTCAGGCAGGAGGAGGACAGAGTCTCCTTGGCCGTCTAACACCCTCTGTAGATCCCTGAGATTTGATCATTAGTTTCAAATTCTCAGCATATGTAGTTGAAATTATAAGTTAAATTCATATATACGCTTTCACTTGGTGTGTGGACAAAGTTTCAGCACAGGGGACATACGTTGAGCTCCTACTCTATGGCAGAATCTAGAAAACACAAAGGTGTCAGCCTGAGTTCAAATCCAGATTAGATACTGAGAAGTTCTATAACCTTCGACAGATTAATTTCTTAAGCATCAGTTTCCTCATCTGCAAAACAAAAATAATAAAAGTTCTCTATTCGTAGGATTTTTTGGAAAATTAAATGAGGGAGTCCTAACAAAGCACATGGCAGAAAACACATTTAATTCACTTTCCCATTTTTCATAGTGATTGGCACTGGGTAGCACGGTAAATATTTGCTGATAAAGACAACGCTAAGTAGCTTGGCCTGATCTGGGGATGTTAAGGAGATGCAGAAGGCTTCCAGGTCCCAAGACGTCTCCCCCCGACCCAACCACCACCACCGCCAACAACTTCTGAAACAACCATGGCGGACAATCACCCTTTTAGCTTGTGTCGTTCTCTCTAAGCCTTTTGTTAAAAAGTGAAGGAGCGAAGTCAGCAAGAACACGAACATCTTAGTATGAAGGAGTTTCATTCACTTTTCTCCTGCCTGGAGTAACCCCAAGAATCAGCAGTGGGATCAGGGCTCAGAAACTGGGGAGGAGGCCAACCGAGGTTACACGTTTCTTCACAAACCACAATTGGCCCCCAGAATGCTTGGACATTTTGACTCTAGAAAACTGGTGAAAGCGGTTGTGCTTCCCTGTAGACATGGCTAAGGAAAATAGAAACACTCACATGTCAGCAAGGTTCCAAACAGACTAGAGGTTACGGTGACTTTGGACGACTTTATAATGTTTGTCAAAGTGTTTCCCTTCCAAGAAAGGTGAAGGCTTAAAGGATAATTCCTCACCAAAAAAAACATTTTTTTTCCAACAAATAAGAAGAATGTTAACCTGAGGCAAAAGCGTTTTACGAAACATTTGACAAACAAAGGAAGAAATTAAGTCCAGGCCTGTAGGATCCTGCCCGTGGCTCGCTGAGCAGCGGAGGGAGAGGGCTAAAGTCACGTGACACCAGCGGGTGTGCCTGCGTGTCCTTTGGCTCCACTGCACTTCTGCACGTGCGGAGCTGGCTTCACATTTCTTACCCTAGCGCTCTCTTTAAGAGCAGCCCCAAGAAATGAGGTGCCAAAAAAAAGCGAACATTTTATTGGAAAAAAGACCCTGGATCTTCTTTTCTGTTCTCTGTCCCTCTGTGAACAGTAGAACAGGAAACTTCACACCTGGTCCTAAGAGTAACCTCTCCAAGTCAGCATCTCTCCACCTGAATAATTCCTGGTAGTGGGGGGCTGTCCTGCACAGTGTGGGATGCTTAGCAGCTTCTCTGGTCTCTCCCCACTGAATGCCAGAGGCTCCACTCCCCTCCAGTTATGACAACCCCAAGTCTCTCCAGACATAGCCTGGTGGCTCCTGGGGGACAAAATCTTCCCCAGTTGAGAACCACGGGTCTAGGGCAGGGGCTGCTCGTCATTCTGCCTGACTTTTGGACTGCAGTGGTCAAGGAGAACTTTCTGCTTTCGGAGCCAGGTGGGAAAAATCATTTATCTAAACCCCAACTCTTCATTACATCTTTTTTTTTTTTTCCACTTCCGACAGAAGGACAGTTCAGTTTAGTAAAGCAATGAAGAATATAAAATGCAGCCTGGTGATGGGGTTTCTAAGCCAGATTTGGCCTTCGTAGCTTCAAAGATCATGAAACCTCTCATTTGTACACAAGGCAGCAATTTCTCACAAGGATACATTCCTCTGACTCTCTTTTAAAAGTCAAGTACAGCTTGGCAACCACAGAGTACAGAAAATATAGGCTTTCTACAAGAAGCAATTATTCAAAACCCAAAGACTTAAAAAAAATATGAGCATGTCAAATCGTGTCAGTTACAACACGTAAGACAACTGGATTCCTTCACTTAGAAGCAACAGAGTGGTCTGGGTTTGTTTTTTCTTGCTGACTTCGATTATTTCTTAGAGGTATAACCCAAGCTGTCTAAAACTGTTGACACTGGGTTACTGACCTTTTAATTTAAAAACAAGAAGGTCCAGGTTTAGTATTTAGGCTTTTGCTTTAAATGTTCACCAATCATTACATCCATAATTAGACCTTATGCTGGAATGTACCAAAATCTGCCTCTCCTGGATCACTTACAGGGCATTGGAGAAGCCACAAGAAAACTGGACACTTCAGCAACGCTAAGATTTTTCTGGGCTGGCACAGGAAAACTCAGTTCATGGAATACGAATCAGCAACCCTACACCCTGATTTCCACCCTTCACATGTAGCGTGATTATACAAGCAAGCAGTACGAGCGTCAAGTCAAAAACTGAGGTTTGTTTGCCAGAAGGAAGCCAAACCTTCAATTCTGTAGTTAATGCCACCTAGGACTATAATTACACAAATATCATCTTTCTACTAAAGAAGTGGAAAAGGTATCCTCATGGCCAACGTCCATGTGAATTCACCATCTTGGGTTTAATACCAAGGCTAACACCAAATTCCTGAGGTATTCATATTCAGATATTTAAAAGTAAAAAATTAAGCATCTGATAGTAACATTAACATACTTACAGTATATCTTCTTAGATTTATTAAATGTCAATTTCAGAAATGTTCCCCAAACACTGTCTCCCGTGTTATTGAAGGGATTTGGCGTAAAATAAACCAATTTTATTATAATCTTCACATACACAGCAGAATTCAGGGAGAGTTCAAACATTTGGTGAACTGTTGGTTTCCCTCACTGGGTCTCAAGGAATCAACATTAGTGTATTTAACAGAAGGCAGGCACAGAGATTGTTTTTATTAGAAGGCCCAAACAGGATATTCATTGAGAAAAGCTTGAGGAGGGGATAGGGGTGGTATTTGCTTTCCAATGCAAAAGCTAATTCCTAAAAAGTAAATGAGGCATTTAAAATTATAGGAAGCTTCATACGTGGATCACAGAAAAACTTTCAGACCACTAATATCCTACTACAACTTCACTATGACACAAATAAATATGCTTAAAAACTGAAGAGATGGTTCTGAATGAACACTTTATTATTGAAAACCACCCTCGTTAAAATTTCCTTGGTCTGAGGCACTCCTCTACCACTCTACTTTTTTACCCTCAGCCTGGGTCATTCCCTTCACCCAAACTGACACGAACAGACCTGCACATAACCCTGTCCATCTCCATGAGTGAGCCACGAAACATATGGGCAGTTTCTTAAAGAGATAACCTGGACTTACCATTGGGCACAGCAATTCCACCTCTAGGTATGTATCCCAGAGAAGTGAAAACATATATCCACCCAAGACTTGTATATGAATATTGATAGCAGCATGATTCATAAGAACTGAAAAGTGGAAGCAGTTCATGAACTGATGGGTGGATAAATAAAGTGTGGCATATCTATATAATTCAGCTATAAAAAGGAACAAAGATCTGATACACGCTACAACATGGGCGAGCCTCAGAAACACTGTGCTAAATGAAAAAAGCCAGTCACAAAAGGCCACCTCGTGTATGATTCCATTTATACGAGACGTGAAAAAACATACAGGTCCAAGTATAAATAATTTCCCCACAATACAAGTAATTTACTCCTGATACTTAAGGTTAGCACCGTGCCTAACATCCATTTTTAAATTGACTCCTTTAAATACATTACTTCCTTGTATTAAAATTTACCAGACTACACCAAAGAAAGTAGAACTAACATTGATGTTTAACATGAAGCTCCAAAGATTGCAACACAAAATGAAAATAAACTCTTTGTAAAGAGATAATAGCACCATTAACTTCTGTCTTCTAAAAGGTTTGCTCCAAATTCTAACTACTATTCCTTAAACTTCTCAACCTGGGGCTCGTCTTCCATTATGCTGAGAAGCAATAAGATGTGAAGCATTTCCAAATCTCCCTGAAATATCAAAGAACCAAAAATAAATTCCAAATTGCTTTTAAGTGTGAAATGTAGTTTTTTTCCACTCTCGGTTGAAAAATGACTGCAGAGATTCTACTCAGATTTTCCAAGCCATAAATCTCTCTCAAGCTAGGACTAGGTATGGACATTTTTAGCCTCAAAGGTTATTTTTGTCAGAAAGATATCACTGAAGGAATCAGGAAGTTGGGATGGTCATCTGTTGTTGGAAACCAGAGGTGGTAATATAAGGTCATTACCAAAGAAATAAAGAAACAAAAAAACTTAGAAAAATCCACACATTCCAATCAAATCCAACAAAAGCAATATGCGTTAAGTGCCATAAAATGTTCATGTCCTTTGGCTCAGGATCCTGTTCGTAAGAATTTATCCTAAAGAAATGCAAACCACTGCAACGTGATTTGTAACGGCAAAAGACTTGAGGCATCTTCGATAAGCAACAGTAAGGGTTGGTTAATTGAATTATGCTACATCCCTTTGATGAAATGTTATGACTCCATAAAGACTAATTATAAAAGACATGGAAATGTACTTATGATAAAATGTTAATGGGGAAAGAATAAAAATATATGGATTCTATAATAATCATGCAAGCAAATGTATGTATCTGAAAAAGGACTAAAAGTGACCACACAAAAGTATAAATCATTGTGCTATTATGGTGGGAACACTAATTTTTTTCCTCCATGTTCCCAAATTTTCAAATGCTATCATATAGAAAAGATTAGAAAAACTAAGTTCAATCATACAAATGTTATGAGAAACAATTCCTTTAATCAACTTGCATCACCAGCTACACTTTTACTTGTCCTATTTATGTTTAAAATAATGACCACCGGACACCCCTAGTCAAAGGCGGGGAAGAAAACACTGTTCTAGCTGAGAGTCAAAATGTGGTTGCATAATAAACTTAGTGATGAGAATAATTTGATGGACAAAGAAGTAACAAAAGAGGTTCCTCCTGCTTTCTGAACCTCACACTTGTTCTGCTAATTTTTTCTCATTAGATTTCCATTCTATCTCTTGGGAAGAAATTGTATGTGAGAAAGATCAGCCCCCTTCCTTGCCTACTGGGCCTCATCTGGTAACACCCATCCACGGGGGAGCATCATCAAATGTTCCCTGGGAATGACAGAGTGAGAGGGGTACGCATGGACCAGCAAGGTGGACCGAGGAGCCCACCACTCAGAATCCAGACTCTTTTATCCTACACACAACAAGGAGTCTCTCTGTGATGGTTAATCTGATGTGTCAACTTGTCCAGACTATAATACCCAGATATTTGGTGAAACATTATTCTAGATATTTCTGTGAAGGTATTTTTTTAGGTGAGATTAACATTTAAATCATTAGACTTTGAATAAAGCAGACTACCTTCCATGATGTGGGTGGACCTCATCCAATCAGCTGAAGGTCTTAACAGAAAAAAGGGGCTGATCTTTCTCACATATAATTTCCTCCCAAGAGACAGAATGGAAATCTAGTGAGAGATGGAGATGGAGACGGAGACGGAGACGGAGACGGAGACGGAGACGGAGATGGAGACGGATATGGAGATGGAGATGGAGATGGATATAGAGATGGAGACGGAAATAGAGACAGAGATGGAGATGGAGACAGAGATGGAGACGGATATGGAGATGGAGATGGATATGGAGATGGAAATGGAGATGGAGATGGAGACAGAGATGGAAATGGAGACAGAGACGGAGATAGATATAGAGATGGAGATGGAGATGGAGACAGATAAACAAGTCATATTGGCTCTGTTTCTCTGGAGATCCCTGACTAACATAGAGTCCTACTTCCATAAATGTTCCTTGTGGTGTCACCTGGCACAGAGTAGGTGTTCCGAGGATATTTATCGAGGGCGGGAGGAAGGAACTATTCTTGGACCCTGGGATGGAGCCCTCTCAGTCCTGTTGTTCAGATTCCTCTGGGAAATTCATGTATATTAAAATACCGGCAAAATTACCAAAGTTACCAACTCACAAGCTCCTATCTGTATATGAATGTTTTGTTCCGATTTTAAATGTTTGTTCAGAAGTTGTTTTTGCCATCCACCTTCTCATACCTTGTTTACCTGATCTAAGAACCTTAACTGCACACCTGAGGGCATGGATGATGTTGCTTGTTATGCCCTCCAGTGAGATCACAATTTTTACATTTACAATTTTTATGTTGACTTGCTAATTCAATATGAAGTCATAGTAATTACTTCAATTTCCACTTATAACATCCAGAGGATAGAACAATATACCCATTGTTTTATACTCTGGAGTATATATATAAACATCTAGAGTATAAAAACAATCTACCCATTGTTTCTCTAATGTGGGGTTAATATTTAGTCTGCAACAGACAAGACTGCCTTCTCTTTCTAGTGTCCTTTCTGATGAACCCTATTAATCAGTAGTATGTTTTTTAAAAAAATCTCATTTTCAAGCCATGTAATAGATTATGTTTGAGTTACTATTTAACTTTCTGCCTCCAATTTTTGAGGATTCTAATCCTGTAGTTCAGTCCAAATTATACATTTTCGGTCTTAAATTTTTTTTGCCTTCTCAAGTTTTTCTTTTAATGGTAAAAACCAAAGGCCTGATTTTAACACAGCTTTTACATAATTGGTTTAAGTTAGCAAAATGTATTCAAAGCACCCTGACTACTGTTTTAACATATCTTTTAAACTACTGGCTTAACACATTTTTGCTGAAATGGATAATTTCTGACTTAAATGATGAAACTGCCTGATTGTTTTACTATCCTAAAGGCAACTTACCAACAGATACACCTTGGACCCCAGGAGGGCAGCCCTGCAAGGGAAAGGATGTACTAAAGCCTGATTTGAGACTCAAGATCAAAGGAAGAAGGTCAGGGCCATCTCCTTGGAGGACTTGCTCTGGCAGGTAGCACATTAGAGCTGGTCTGATCTAGGGTCACATTACATTTCTGCTTAAGGAAGTCAGTCTCTGGACAAATGACATTAGAAAAATCACCTGTGCGTTAACTCCCCAGGAACACAAATCCCACAACATGGACACGACGGCATCATGGCAAAGTGTCAAATACTCATTTACAACCTCATGGTTGCCTGTGCGTCACTTCCCCTGCAGGTAGCTAAAAGTAAGGCCATTCACTTCAACCACTAGCTCACCCTCCTTAAGCCATATCTGCTGCTAGATCAGGGGTTCTGAATCCTATAACTGTCATCATCACATTGCAAACCCTCTGGGGGGACTTTTAGAAAGCAATGCTTCCTGAGCCCCACCCCAGGTCAATTAAATCAGAATTAACAGGGATGGGACCTGGGTTGATTCTAAAGCACAGTCAAGGAAAATGAATGCCAAGACCTATCCGACAGAGGCGCTTTATAAAGAAAGCCTTGACAATCAATTGAAATAAACCTTCTCTGAAAGCTGCCCCCCAATTATTCCAGGCCACGTCCTTCACTGCCCAGGTAACTGAGAGCTCTGGGCTCCAGAGGTTCATTGCTGTACCCGCAAGGTCCTTTTCTAAAATGACAAAACTTCCAAAGAATTCTCCAGGGTTTCATGTGTGCAACAGTTGAAACTATGTTGTGTTGGAGGGTTTTTTTTTCCTGAAAACACATGTGTCCTTTTGTTTCACGGTCTCACTTGGCACAAAGCACCCAGTTCATTTGCCCATCAGATTAGCTTGAATTACATGCTTTTACTGCTCCTACAAGCTAGTGCAAGAGACCTACAATTAACTGTGGGCTGGTTTAAGCCCTAAATAGAACTAATGTCTGCCCCGACCAAATGCCTCAGGACCTGCTTTTTTTTTTCCTGTAAATTGCTATTTTTATAGGCTGTCTTCCAAAAGTTGAGCCCCAATACAAGTTGAAACCGTAAGCCTACTAGATTCTCCTCACAATAACTGTTGAATCCTTACCACTTGCACTCTCTCCAAAAACTTAGCCAAATATATAATATTGTCCTCGCAACGGAAGACAGAATTGCTGCTCGTAATGCAATCTCATTCAAGTTCATGTAATGGCAGAAGTGAGAGGAAACCACTAACACTTTTGTCCTCTCTGGGTAGGTATTTATGTGTCAAGACAGAGTAAGACATAATGTCTCCTGTCTCTGTATCTGCAGATTGAAGAGATCATTCATTTCTAAGAGATCATTTGGCACTCAAGTTGAAAATACCAGGAATGTTAGAAAATTCCAACACCGTGAGTTCTAAAATGATGACAGAGGACACAAATTGGTTCTGGTTGGTTAAATTTTGCAAACTTCAGAAAGGGAAAAAGATGAATGGATAACAAGCGTGATTCTTACTTATGGGCCTCCATGGAAAAGTAGCATAATATCAGTATTACGTTACCTCTCCTTTCCGTCAGCAATGAGTTACACTGTCGGTCCCTGGCAGGGACAATCAGATAAAACTCTACCAAGTGCCTGTGGAATTTGCTGCTCCTGGCATCAGGACTGAAAAAGCAAGAGTGAATGAAGCAGAACCAATTCTGCCTCTGGAAATGGGAGGCTGGGGGAGAAACATCTATGCACCCCATCAGTAGAGCTGCAGGCTTCATTTCTCCATAGATCACATTTCCCCCAACTGCTATCATCAAGGAACCAGAGGAGGCTCTCGATAATAGGAATTGGAAGTGGAAAACGGGTCCTGAACTTACATCTTCCCGTGCCTGACTCTGAAGTCATGTGTTCTGGAATGAACTTTGCTGGAACAAGTCGTATCCATTACTTCACCTGAGAGTCAGACTCTTAGCCTGACATCCTTAATGGTCAAATTAGACCACTATTTCCTCAAGCTCAACCTTCATTCTTGAACGAATCATATGGGATTCATGGTATCATGTTAGATTGCACAGAAAGTCAAGAGGTCCATTTGGTGCTAAGGAGACAAACACCTTTGTGCTACTCGAAAAGTACCCGTTCCTCTCTCATTTTAGGATGGAAACATACCTTCCTAACCACCCTTGCCCAGGAAGCCTGGTCTGTGATCTAAGTAATCTTGTTGTCTCCTCCATGTACATATGACTGTTTTCAAATATGTGTAGATGGTGTCATAACAATAATGAACAAATTCATTTAAAAGCATTTCTAAATTTAGATTAGTTTTTGACATTATGCATTTCATCAATACTGGATACTAAATATACAAGTACAGCCTGCACAACTTTTACACATCACGAGTAGTTCCTTCACGTTTGGAATCACTGAACTGGAAGACTACCCAATTTCACTATTGTCTGAGGTCACTTTCACAGCCCTGTAAATATCCTTTTAAGAGTCTGAAAAACAAAATCCGATATGCTACAACATTATCGTCCTATTCCATACAATGGTGATGATAGAATGGTTGTAATGAGGATGACATCAGGAAGAACATACCAAAGTAATGATGACTTTGCCCAATATCTTGAAGGGTCTTAGGTTCACAAGCTGGGGTCTTATCCTACTCCAAGGCTCCTCCCACTTCACATGGCCTCCTGTTTGTCACTTCCATAAGGTCAAGGTCACCTTTTCTTAAGTAAGAGCTAAGAAGGCAGCTTTGGGGGTCAGACGATGTAGGTTTAAATCCCAGCCCTACCTCCCACTAGCTGTATAGCTTTGGGCCGCTTACCTACCCTCTCTCAGGATGCTCTTCTGGGAAATGGATCCACAAGGAGTACCTACAGCGAGATGGGTCATGAAGGGTCTTAGCCCCAGAGCCAGGCCGAGTGTTTGCCATCCATACTAGCTGTTTTTCTTCTTATAATTCCCTTCAGTCAAGTTGGTCAATTGATCATACACTCCTTCATAACCCGTTCTGAATCATCTCCAAGCCAGACATTGGCCCAAAGCACTGCTCTGGTTCTGCCTCTTCCAGAACCTTCCTACATTTCAAATTTTGTTTTTCCTTACATCTCCCACATTTTCAAGCTTAATTGCAGATTTGCTTACAATACAAGGGTTCTGGATATTTATTTATGAGCCTTTCCCCCTCTTGCCCAGGTATGGAGTATGGAATATGCCCCCAAGTTGCCTGTAAAGACACACACACACACACACACACACACACACACACACACACACACACACACACACACACACACACACACACACCCACACCCATGCAGGTATACATCAGAGACTTGTTGGCAGGTAATTACCTTCCATGCTGATGGCTCTGAATTGCTGGGTGCCTTCCAGCTGTGTTCATTCTTCAAGCTTCACTTCCCATCCTCCTTGCAGCTGTTTCTGACTGCAGGAGCCCTGGGGCAGCAGAGCTGCTCAGCCCTTTCAGTCTTGCCTCTTCTTGCCCCTATAAAGAACTGGTGCCCTGAGCCACACAATCCAGAGCAAACACGTAAGAGACTTTACAACCCAGCCCAGTCCGGGAGCACAAAGCTATCTTTCTATAAAGTCAGTCCACCTGTTGTCTTATTAATTTGTATTTTATTGGCCAAACAGTGCTTGTCCAGACACGGTGGGACTATTTTTATCCAGACTATCACTTTGCAGGTGTAGCAAGCAATGCAACCTGGACCTCTTTTGTGTCATCCAACAGTGGGAAATTGAGGGCTTAGTAAGTGCATCACCCATGGGCTCCTCCCCATCCATCTCTTATCTACTCTGTGGTGTCCACCCTGCAAGGACGAACACTCCCGGGTGGATAGGAGGAGAGGTTCTATGGCTGGTCTCCTAGGAAGAGAGGACTATTTCAATGTGCACTTCCTGAGGGAACAGTGGGAAAGGGACAAGCAAGAGGAGGGGGCTAAGTGGCTCTGCAGAGCTGGGCTGACACCCAGGGGGCTCTCTGGGGTCAAGGATCACTCTTCCCACTGCGAGTCAAATTGTGTCAAGGTTTTGATCCCCTAGCATTCTTCTGTGGTCCTCCTTCATTTGCAGATTGTTCAATGCCTCCAAATTTGATCTTGTTATGGGAAAATCATTCTCATTTGAAACTTTGGGGATAATATGTAATTTTAAAATTAGGGTGTGAATGCATTGAAGCTATTTTGAAATACCGTATGCTAAATTTCATTCAAAAAGTGTGGGGTTGTCTGTCTTTCAGCTCAATGCCTTTTTCTTGTAATACATCCAGTCTCCTGACACTTAAATGTCAACATCTGTGAGGAAGGACTTATAGTGTTAATGTATAAATGACTACAATGTATCCCCCCTCTCCCTATATGAAAGAAATAAATAGGGGTTAAAAACACATTGAAAAATTGATGATCTTGTACAAATCTAAATTTTATTCTGTCTAGGAGAGGAAAGCTAGTAAAAATGCCTGACTCAAAGCCTGTTCAATAAGCATTGGTTTGTTGAGTGTTTAAAAAAAAAAAGTATGGGTGTTTTTTTTTTTTAGACCTTCCACTCTCTCTCTTCTCCTTCCCATTGCCCAAATAGCCAACCAAATGAGCATTGTTTTTTCATGCTTTCAGCAATCTTTGCTAAAATGCTCACTGTGCGTTCATGACAAATACACCCCTGTGGCTACTTGTAGGAGAAATAAACCCCAGCATGAAAATACCAAAGCTTCCCTCTTTTCTTATGTAAATAAATCTCCAGATGGCTCATTTGTAAGACTGTGTTTACTAATTCTTGTTTTCTTTCTAGACAATCTGTTCCCAGTAACCATTCTATTGCTGAAACTTGAGGTAATGCTTACAATTTCATTTCATGAAAAGTCTATCAGAAGATGTGGTCTAGGGGGGTGGGGGGGGCCCATGTCACACACACACACACACACACATACACAAAACCCTCAGGAAGGACTGAAAATCCTTGATATTGTTATTTTTGTTGGACAGGAGATATTTTTCATTAGAGACAGAAGAGAATAGTTAATTTCAGGCTGATTAGAATATCAGAGCTGGAAGGGACCATAGGTTCCTTCTAGTCCAGGGATGGCAGTCTGTGCCGCACATACTCTCCCCCTCTCTTCCATCTTGTGCCCGTGGCAGACATCACCCAGTACTCATGGCATCCTTTCCAGTGGATCTCAGAGGTGATCTCGGTAACGTTTTCAACATGCCTCACCAAGTCACTATTAATCAATTACAGTCGACACTTAAGACGATACACACGTGCCATAGCTAAGTCCTCCTTTCACAGAGAGATTGAGACTCTGAGAGAGGGAATAATATGATTCAATGTCTCTCTGCTAGTTTAGAGCATGAGTTCTCAGCCTGGGAAATTCAAACAGAGCTCTGTGATACTGGATGGGAAAATTTTTTACATCTTCATTTTCAGTGCCCCTAACTATAATTTATCATTTCCTTCACTTATAAAGGAAAACAACACCAGAGCAGTATTACCATATCTGACTCTGTCACTAATGGCAATTACATATATTTTCATGTAACATTCACTGGTTACAGATTTCTCAAAATATCACATATGCTCTTGCTAATGCTAAATTATAGTAGTTATGAGACCTGCAGCTAGATCTTGTATTTTAATGCATTGAGAAGAACATATACTATTATATCATAAATTTGTTTTTTTAATATTTTGATAACTATATCTCAATACACTTGGCTCCCTTTTTAATTCTGTGTATTTGATTTTATGTATTTAAAGCACTGTTCTAAGAAGGGAATCCTCTTTCTTTATCAGGCTGTCAAAAAGGTCCATGGCACAAAAAAGATTTAAAACCCCTGGCTAGGAGAAAAGCCAGGTCTCCTAAATACTTACCCTTGTGTTCTTCTCACTGATAAAAAAAAAGGGGGGGGGGGTGGGCTTACCATGAACTCCTGCCATCTTAGATGGAAATTTTTTAATTTAAAAACTATGCTCAATAGAATCAATTGAAGGAGGGAGAGAGAGAGAGAGAGAACAGACACATAAAGTAAAAATTCCAAGTTTCCAACCTCCACCTCCTCAAGACAACTATTGCTAATAGTTTGGTATATACGGCTTTCCAGTCACATACACTCATTATGTAATAAAAATGGAATCAAATAATCCATGCTCTTTTACAGCTGACTTTTTTCACTTAACAAAGTAAAAGAATCAGGAATAATATTGTGAATGTCTTTCCTTTATATAAATTTGCTCCATTCTTTTTAGCAGCTACAGAGTATTCTCCTCTATGAATATACCCCAATCCATTTTACAAGCCCCAATAAAGGAGATTTATAATCCAAAGTTTTCTTGGCAGAAGATAACAGAGGGAAGAGTTATCATTTGAACCTGAGCAGATTAGAAATTTGGCTTTAAAGGCTGTTAGGGGGCGTCTACAGGATGGAGTGAGAGTGGTGAAGTCAGTGGCTGATGCGGTCATTGCTAAAACGCCCACAGCCTACAGCCCTCAGAGCGGAGCAAGGGCCTCTTCTTGGGAAGGGCTGGTCTTCTATACAGATGTGGCCATTCCAGGAGGGTGAGCCTGGAGAAAGGGTTGGAGCAGAGCGGGAGAAATCCCATCCCTCTGGCCGAATGACCTCTAGGGAGAGAGGCCCAGTCCAAGAGCAGGAACCAGGCTCTGGGCCCTATGTGGTCTCAAGGACATGCCTCAGGGGTAACTACCTAGGCTTCGAGGGGCTGGTGATGCACCTCTGACAAGTTCTACCAGCTGGCCCAGACGCCCACCCCTGGCGGTGGACCGATTCTCCCTTAACCCCTGACTCTCCACCGCTGCTCTTGAGGCCTTTCCCTACCCCCCCACAGACCTCTTCTACTTCACAGTCACAACTGACCTGGAGGCCAGCCGCCTTGGGATCTGCAGGTTCGGGGAACTAGTGTCATCAATTCCCTCGGGGCAGATAAAGGGGGAAAAAAAAGAAGAAACTCTTTAGTCCTAATCAGTGAAAACACAACCTGGTTGATATCATCATGCCGAACACAATTTTTAAAATAAAAACCAGATAACTCAGGTGAGGCCAGTTCAAGATCAGCGGCTCCAAATAAAAGAAAAGCTTGTTTTCAGAAAGTGAAGCAATGAGACAGCAAGGCAGCCTGGAGCGCATGGGGAGACCCCAGGAGAAGCCCACTCTTGCCTCCCATTAGGACCCCAAGGTGCAGGGAGCTCTGGACTGGGAGTCGGAGACCCCAGGCCCCAGGCTGCTCAGCCCCAGACCCCTGTGAGCCAGGGACGTGGCTTTCCAACCGGGCCTTCGTTTCCGCAGACGTGAAATGAAGGGTTGGACATGAGAACACTTTCAGGTGGACCTGGTTCCTCCTGCCCCTTTTTATTGTCAGTACCACCCACTGAGCTGGCCCAGGACCCAGGGCAAAGCAAGATCATAGGCTGCCGACCTCTGCCGGGTTTCTTTGCCTGAACTAACATTTTTTTCCTCTTTGTGCGTCTATACTTCTCCAAAATTGGGCTGCCACTTCTCCTCATTCCTAACTCATTCCTAATGTCTTTTTCCCCCTCCCCTATAGGCTTTTTTTCCTTTCCTCTCACATCTTGCTGTCTCCATTCTGCCTTGGGTTTCAGCAATTTTAAATTCCCTGGCTTTGAGTCAGCTCTTCTATCAGAACCAATGTGGCTCCAGACTGTTCTACCCCCGTACAATGCAGGAAATAAAACAAAGCCGGGCTTGTTCCCAGTTTGCTAGGCTGCAAGTTTAGGGAACGGGGGCTTCAAATCCTTTCACGATTTTGTTTTGGCACCAGAGCGTCTGTGTTTAATTCTGCGTCTCCTGCCAGACTTGGGAAGCCGAGGTGATAATATCAACATGCGGAGCAATGGCAGCACGACACGCCACCATCTCCTTCACGGGCGGGGGTGGGGGGTCACTCAAGCACACACACACACACACACACACACACACACAGAGACACACACACAGACACACACACAGAGACACAGAGACACACAGAGACACACACACACAGACACACAGAGACACAGAGACACACACACAGAAACACACAGAGACACACACACAGAGACACACAGAGACACACACACAGAGACACACACAGAGACACACAGACACACACAGAGACACACACACACAGACACACAGACAGACACACACAGACACACACACAGAGACACAGACACACACACACAGACACACACACAGAGACACACACACAGAGACACACACACAGAGACACACAGAGACACAGACACACACACACAGAGACATACAGACAGACAGACACACACACAGACACACACACAGACACACACACACAGAGACACACACACAGATACACACACACACAGACACACACACAGAGACACGCTGAGACACACACACAGAGACACACAAACAGACATACACACAAACACACATACAAACACCACAGACACACACACAGAGACACACACACAGAGACACACACACAGACACAGAGGCACACACACACAGACACACACAGAGACACACACACACGGGCACATGCTGACAGATACACCCCCCCCGCCCCACACAGCTATGTGTGCACAGAGACACACACACGTACAGACATCCACGTGCACTCACTGATACATACACTTCCACAAACACACAGTCGAGGGTGCACACAGTCATGAATACACACACAAACATGCAGTCACCCGTGCACACACAGACCCACTCACCCAGGCACAGACACATATATTCACACCCAACACACACACGCCTGGAGAGACACACACGCCCACAGCACAAACCTGGTTGTGTGCAAGGGTGCACACATCCTACACACACACAGACAAGAGGAAAGAAGGAGCTGCGGTCTGGCCCCAGGGAGGGCAGGAATATCAAAGGTTGATCTGTCACAGTAACTCCCCGGCCCCCAGGACCTGAGAGAAAACAGTTTCTGATCACCAGGCCTCTCCAGGAGAGCCCATTATAAAGTTCAACCAATTAAGCGGACGGTTTCTATGGCGACATCTACTTTTCTCAGCTCTGAAGTTCAGCAGCTCCCACGTCCTGGCAGATACGATGGGAGTGCAAGTCGTGGTCAACTCGTGGCAAACTGAAGGACCGGCAGTCTCTCCGACTCCTATCCTCAGGTGACAGTCAGCGTCTCTCTTCTAAACAAGGCACGGGGGTGAGATGGCATCCGCCTACAGAGAGCGTCTGCCAGGTCTGCCAGGACCCCCGGCAAGCCTGTCCCAGGGCAGACCATCTGATTCCCCTTCACACACACGCTCACCCACGCAGGCCACCGTTCCCAAGGGCCAGGCAGGACCCAAGACGCCCCCAGCCCTGGAGGCAGCATGGTGGAGCAAGGGAAACGGTCCCTGTCCATCTGGATCCCACAGCTGAGGGTGCAGGTGGACGGTGATCCAGAAATCACACACAGCGATGGAAAACGACAACCGTGATAAGGGCTCCAATCCCCTCACAGGGTAAGACAGGGTGACAACCAGGGTGACACAGAGTGGACATAACGAGTCTACCTACAGACAGTCTGGCCCACACAGGGACCCAGTTACATTAGCTTCCTTGTTATGGCCACCGAGCTCTCCAATACCCAGGATCCCGGAGAGAAGCAGACTCAAATCATCTAAAGACTCATGATCGACACATACCCCCACCCGGGGTGTGTGTGTTTCTGTGTGTGTGTGGCTGCGGACATCTTCCCGTGACTATAGCGGGAGAAACAGATTTCAGAGAAACAGGTTGCTGTGAGGGATACACAAGATGCTGAATGTGCAGTTCGAACACCTGCCGGCACCTGGAAGCTTCCTGATAAAAGTAGCCGGTGCAGTTCCACGGGATCACTCAGTTCCTAGTTATGCTGGCCTCCAGGTCTCCGGCAAAGGAGTTGTATCCCTCAGAGAGAAAAGAACTTGCCACACAGGTGGGAGAGGGGCCAGACACCCCGAGGGAGGCGGCAGGCAAGGGGCAGAGCAGGCTGAGTTAAAACTTGGCACTGGATGGTCCAGGAAAGGGTGAGCCAGGACTGCCTCGAATCTTCCATGTGAGGCTGCAGGCCCATTTTTAATGTGTTACATAAAAATACAGAAAGGAGAACATTATAGCAAAAATGTTGAACAATGTTTACGAAATAGGGTGGAGTCAAGACTGCCATCTTTTCTCAACAAAGCCCTCTGCCAGCAGCCAGCGTTCCCCTTCAGCTGCTTGCCCATCAGTGCTGGGTAAGAAGGGGCACCCACTGGCCCTGGCTACCCTGGTGGCCACCGTGACGTAGCCTCTCCCTCCATCGAGCATGCCTAGTGTGCTTCACAGAGCCTCTGCTCTGGTCCCCTGCCCTGCTCTGCTTCCTCATGGAGGTAGAGACCCGCCCTGAGTCCCAGGCCTGCCCACAGGAGAGCAGGGGTATGAAATCTTACCTGCTTATCCTTGAAAACAGTATAATATGCTGATTCTGAGTTCTGACAATCACCTCATTTCAATCCTACTCTGCCACTTACCAGCTGAGGACCTTGGAAAGTCATTAATCACTGTAGGCCTTGGTTTCTTCATCCATGAAATGGGGAGAATAATAAGACCTCAGGGAGTTACTATAAGAAATAAATGAGATGCTGCCTATAAATAGCACACCATCCTACACATGACAAGCTCTCTGTAAATGTTAGCTTGTATTTGTTTATACTCCACTTTTCTCCAGAATGGAAGTGTGAGTGAATGTGTGTGTGTGTGTGTGTGTGTGTGTGTGTGTGTGTGTGTGTGTGTGTGAGCAGGGTGGGTAGAAGGAAAAAGGGATGAATAAATAAAGCTGGCTCAGGCATCCCATAATAGCACAGGGCAGGCCACCAACATAGCTCTTGCATGTTGTTCTAACAGTCACCCCTTAAGGACATACCCATTGCTCAGAAGTGCTGCATTTCCTACTAGTAAGATCAGACAGAAATTTTTCCCAAGGACACATTTTTTAAAAAATTATAAAGATATTCCAGGCAATGACTTACCATAAAAATGGAACTCAAATGATCTCTCGTGATGGTCATTTAAAGCTTATTAATCACCGTAAATTATTTTGACACCCCAGTGAAAAGTCCTCTGTAATGCCTTTAGAATCCCATTTTCATTTAACATTAATTAAAGGCCACTAACCCTAAAGTATTAATAAAATCAAATTCCCCAAAGGAGCTCCCAGCTGACAGGCTTTAGCTCTTGACAAGTTATGAAACCCTGAGCAACACACAGGCAATCATGAAATTTTAACCATGGAAATGTACTCAGCCCAACTGGGATAAAGAGAGGGCATCTCTCAGAAAAATAATAGATACTTTCAATACTAAATTTTATGATCATCATTAGACTATCTCCTGAAGTTTATGGCTATAATGGCTATTTAGAGAAAGATTTTCAAATCAAACAACCCTATTGGTATACTGTATACTTGTTTGGTGGCTCTATTCGATTATCCTGTAAATACCAGGCCCAGGACATACATATGGGTGCGGGTGGAGGGAAGGGACTGTTGACGCTGATGGTGTCAGAGCACAGGAGTGTAAGTGCTGAGACCAAAGACCATCCCTGATCAGAGAACAGAGAGAAAGTCTATGCTACTCTCCCAGAGTATATGTCCCTAAAAAGTCGAGGTCACCAACCAACTCCCCTCTGTAAGAGTGAATATCAGTCGCTCTGGTATTTCTTCAGTTTTGTCTTATTTAATCATCTACTGGATGTTCGCAACCCGCCCCTCAGCATCTCAGCACCTCGCGAATGGATGGAAGAGGACGCACACCTCCCACGGCAGCTCTGTTCTCGAGGCTGCGTTATGAAGCCGTCACGTCCAAATTCATGCAGCCGAGAAAAAGGCCCTGGGAGAGGATGAACGAATGTACGCAGCTGAGGGCCTGTGTTCAAACCCGCCGTTTTCTCCTAAAAGGGCTGTTGCCTCTTCCCTCCTCCCCTCGGATAGTTGAATGGAACTAAAGATTTTTTAACCTGTATTTCAGAAACTGAAAGTTATGATTTTACACCTTAAAGACATTTTGCTTTAGCCCATTTTCATCGCAAGTCCTAATGACCTACTGAAGCAGAGCCTGTAATTTAGAAAGCTATTGGCCCAGATTCTGATCACCTCTGCACAGTAAGGCACACATCACTAGACAGAGCCCTTCCTGTGTGGGGAAATGTCTCCCATTGTCTTGGTGGCATAAAGTTCCCTTGAAAACCTGTTCTGAAAATATTTTTGAGTGTCCATCTCAAATAAAAACATCCTTTGTGCTGGAGGTACCCATTGTCTAAAGATGAGGTGTCCATTCCAACAGCTTTACGACCTTCAAATCCACTCCACTTCGGCCCCACAAAAGTCCCTGGGAAATTTATCTTTAGGGCCATCTCTGAAGCTGTGGAGGAAAGAAGGAAGGACTCAGACCTCCCCCGACCACATACCTTTATGTAGGATAAATCTGAATGATGCATAGGAGCCCAATTTCGGTGGATGAGGAACAGATCCAGCCACTACCTCCAGGAGAAGGAAGGATGCTTCGGGATGTTAATTTCATCTATCAAGTGTCTGAACCCACTGCTGCCACCTTTCCCAACCACTTCAGCTACTCTTCAGTCAGTGTCCCCCAAAGCACAGCTCCCCAAAACATGAGACCCCAAGAGAATACTGACACACTCCACTTTTGACAGACAGTTCCGTCCAGTTAGATGGTCAGGGAGATCTCTCCAACATTCTGACTGCAAGTTGCCGGCTGAGCAGGCAATATCGAAAATGAAGAGCAGATGGGCAACTCCATCTGCTAGCAGAAGTGATGACAGGCCAGCCTCAGGCCCCCACCAAGTCACTTGAGATGGGACTCTATGGTCATGTGACCAATGTTTTCACAAACCCATCAGAACTTATCCATCCAAATGGTTGCTGTTCTCGAGGGGACCACCTTAAAAGGAATTATAATTGTTCTTCTCCTCAAAATCACTTAGAGATCCAACGTTAGAAATTAGTCAGTTTCCAAGTCACTGGGTAAAAGTAAGACTTGAAGATTACATGAGAGGATTAAATAAGGCAGATCTGAAGCATGCCCACCGTGGTACTAAGTATATAGTAGGCACTTGATAGATATTGGCTATTGTCATGATCATTACCCTCTGACCTCTTAAGATGTGGTTGGGTGCCCTTTTACAAGGAAGTGTAAGCCTCAGTGAGTAGAGGCTGTCAGTCACCCACATTATTTCCCATTTTATTCCCATGAGGCATTGGGAGCACACAATGCAAATCAAAGAATAAAACTACAGTCTTGGGTTAAATAATGTTTCTGTGGTAAAGAATGATGACAGGGCAAGCTTGGATCAATATCTTCAGGAGTGCCACGGAAATTACAAAGTTTCTTCTGAGATCTACCCAGCTACATCACGAGGGCGAAGGGTAGTCATTTGGCCTCTGTTCTTCATCACTCCGAAGTAGGATGTAGAGTTACTACGGCAGAGATAATACCACGTGCTCACCAAACCTATTTCCTCTCCCTGGCCACACAGGAAGACTGTGTTCCCAACATCCTTCGCTGTTCGGTTGGAACCACATAATTTTCTGTTGCCATCTTCTTTGCTCCCTCTCTCTCTCTTTCTTCCAAGCCATAAAAGTGGGCTCTGAAGTGAAACCAAATGATGGAGGAAATCTGGGTCACAGCCTGGAGAAGAAGCAGCTTTCCTCCCAGGAGAGCTTCCAGATCAGGAACATCTACATTGCACTTTGTGTGAGCAATTCAGACAATTGTATTGTGTTAAGTCATTGAGATGTGGGCTGCTGTTAGCATGAAGTGTACTGGTTAATATAGTTACCTTCCCACTAAAATCTTAGACAACTTCCTGTTTAAGAAAAACCATCTCGAGTATGCAGGACCCAGGTGTAGAGATAGAGTTAACTAAGACCCGACACCCAAGATTTTCCCCTGTCTAAAGCAACTTGGAACTCTAAGCTACAATGTAAATATATATGTATATATATCACATATATGCTTTTGGAGAAGGACTGAATACATAGAAAGTGATGGGTAACTTTGTAGTTTATTTCCAACTTCCAAACCAGTTTTGCAAATAATTTAGATACAAATATCAATTGTAGAAACTTAATTTTAGAGCTAGAAATGAGTCAGAGTCACAGGGAGCATTGGATTTTCAGAACTAGAGGAGGATTGATAGTTTTAGACCAATGTGAGACAGGAACGCTGAAGACAAGAGAAGTTAAAGTGACATATCTGAGGTCACTCACTGGTGAGTGAAGGGGACAAAAATCTCTATCTTCTGATTCTAATCACTTCTACCCTCTCCCTTCTTAGATACAAGCACTAAAGCCTAGATTCTGTAGTGAAAGTGAGAAGGTCAACTCAGCACTGTTTATTTCTAGGGCCAGCTTCAGGTGGCTCCAGGGGCTCCTTCATGAACCGTGCCTTTGAAAGACCATTTAATGGTTGATTCTGTACTGTCAGGACTTGACTTAAGCCAAACAAAAATCACTAAGTCAAGCGATGAGAGAAACAAACAAAAGGTAATGGCTTCTCCAAAGAAGCTGCCCGCCTTACATCTGGGCTGTACTTAGAATCTCACTGCTGAAACGGCTTGATTTGACACAGAGCAAATAAGAACCATCTTTGAAAAAGGGAGGAATTTCATTCTTTCTTCAGTTCTTAGGAAGTTCAAATACTGACTGAAGTCAAAAAGGCATTTTCCAAACTGTCTTTCATAAATAATTAAAGTATTATTAAGTAATGAACAGTTAAGTAAGAAGGTATTTTTTTCAGTTGCATCTTCACAAGTAATTAGCAAGTCATGTGGGTGTTTGGCCCTGTTCCTTGGGGAAGATGCTCCCTGTTTGAACAAAAAGACTGGAAAGAAAAGGCAAAGGAAATGTCAAAGCTGTCCATCTTCTCTTCAAGAATGGGGAAGTGTGGGCGGAATTGAAGGGAGGGGCATGAGACAGTCATGGTCCTTGCCTATCTACTTGGCAGAACCAAACTCTAATTCAACTTAGTCTTTCAGAATAAGACTGTAAACCTCTGAAACCTAGTCCCCTTTTGCACAACTAAGATTGGGGGTGTGGTAGGTTGAATGGTGGTCCACCAGAAGATACAACCACATCCTAATCCCCCGAACTCGTGAATGTGACCTTATTTGGGAAAAGGGTCTTTGTAGATGTAATTAAGTTAAGGATCTCAAGATGATCTCATCCTGGATTACATGGTGGGCCCTAAATCTAATGACAAGTGTCCTCATAAAAGACAGAAGAGGAGAAGGCATGTGAAGATGGAGGCAGAGATTAAAGTTATGCAGCTCTAAGTCAAGGAATGCTTGAGTCACCAAAACCCGGAAGAGGCAAGGAAGGATTCTCCCCTAGAGCCTTCAGAGGGAGAGAGGCCCTACTAACAACTTGATTTTGGACTTCCAGCCTCCAGACGTGTGAGAGAATTAGTTTCTGCTGTTTTAAGTGACCTGGTTTGTGGTCATTTGTTATGTCAGCCACAGGAAGCCAATACAGGGTGCTGCTGGGAAAGAAGGCCCATGGAATATTTGAACTTCCTCAAATCCAACTATGAATTCACCACTCCTCCTTTTAGCATAGAGGCCCTGGGAGACGCCCAGCAATGACATTTACTTATTCACTCAACAAACATTTGCTGATCAAGTATTTGCTGATCTCTACCCTCAGCTAGTTCATAGTCTAGCAGAGAAGGGAGGTTTTGCAAAAATAACAAGATTGGTGCGAACAGGCACCAAAGGTGATACAAAATGTATGGGAGCCCAGAGTGGGATGCTGAGATTCCAGAGGTGCTCCAAAAAGAGGAGCATGCACACTTGTCGTCTCATCAGGAATGGACAGTTTTCCCACCCCGAGAATACCAGCATGGTGAGCAACGTACCTACTACATATTCCTCCTCTCCTCTTCCCTCCCTCAATCAGGGAAGGGAAGGAGGGCTGCGGGGTGGCAGGAGGACCATGAGGTGGTCTCTGTGGAGGGACCAAGTCTCAGATTCTCTCAAAATCTCTCTCTGAAGTCTTGGGTTGAGACCACTACTGCCACCTATGCAATAGTCAGGTACTAATACCTGTGATTTGACACAGGACAAGTAGGATTCCATCCAGCAGCATCTAGAACACAAGTGCCCACCGGAAGCAAGGGCCTGCGTGAGAAAGTCCTCCATCTGAGTTCCATCTCCCACAGTCCTCAATTAAATACGAGGGCAAATGGGGAAAAAAATCCCGCAGAAAACCCACACTTTCCACTTGGTTTTCCTCAGACTAGAAAATGAAAGGCCTGTTGTAATCTGCTGAAAATAAACTGTCCAAAGAATTTGCAGATTCTGAGCGTGGAAGATAGAATGTTGCAGTCGAAGGGAATGAAGATGTTTAATCTAACCAGAGAAGAAGGATCCGCACTGCAGAACCATCAGAATTCACTAAGTCTCTGCTTCTATGACAGGAAACCACCAAGTTTAACATTAGAAGTGTTCATTCAGAAATCCAAATTCTTGGTTGTTTATGCTTTGGGTCCTTAAAAAATAATAGCAGGGACTGAACCAGCAGGAATGGAGATTGAGGACAGAGATACGATGTGGGTAGATGCCTACATGACATCCAGAGTCAATTTCAAGTAGGGTCCAGGGTCAGCAACCCCAAATGAAATCACACAACTGGTCAGCAGCCTTTGACTAAAACCAATTCTGGGAAAGAGACAATCTCCCTGGAAATGTTTATAACTCATACTGGCTCCATCCCTTTCTGCTCTCCAAGGAGGACTGAATCCATTTTGCTCAACACAGCATTTTCAGACAATGTGGGTTTTATGGTTTTTGTGAAACAGAGGAGAAATGAATTGCAAAACCAAATATAACTGAAATGTCTTTGTAATTTTAAAATAAAATAAATGAAAACAGTTCAGACCAAGGATTGCCCTCCAAGAGTGGAAACCCAAACATAATCACTTGCTGCTGAAATATAGGGGAGAGAGCAGAAGTAAATCCAAAGAGATTGAGATCCAAAACTTAAACCCGGTGAACTCAACGGTAGAAATTAAATACAAATTATTAAAATTTTACCAACCCTAGCAGCTAGGAGTAAAAAGAGTCTATTGTGCTTTCAAATTTTCATGGGTAAGCAACAAATTTGGATTTTAAAAGTTTCCCGCTGCTTTGTGACTGCAGATATTTTTTATGTTGTGATAAGCAATTATAACTGAGCAATCCTGTCTCTAGTAGCAAAAGAATCAAATGAATCGCAAATGCATTGCAAAGCCTCCATCATGGCAAGTTTTAGAGCTGTCTGAATTGTTCTTCTACCAGGATAAATGTAGGTATAAAACCTGGGAATTCCATATCTACTCAACCTGTCTAAATGTCCAGAAGGGAAATGGCTGAGTAAATACAGAAGAGTCACTTAATAGAATAATACACAGCCCTTTGGAAGATGGTTATGAAAGCTGTATTGTCATACAGAGACTGCTTATGATACAGCATTAAGTGAAAAGCAAGATGAAAAGTGTATATATTCTAGGGGGAGGGATAAATTGGGAGACTGGGACTGACATATACACACTACTATGTACAAAATAGATAACTAATAAGAACTTGCTGTGTAGTACAGGGAGCTCTACTCAATACTCTGTAATGGCCTCTATGGAAAAAGAATCTAAAAAAAAAAAAAAAGAGTGGATATATGTATAACTGATTCACTTTGTTGTACACCTGAAACTAACACAACATTGTACATCAACTATACTCCAATGAATTTTTAAAAAATGCATATGTACTATTAAGCATATTGCATTAAAATCCATAGGAAAGGAACCACATCAAATTGTTAACAGGAGCTGTCTTTGCATGCTAGGATTGAGTGCAATTTTTTTTCTTCTCTATATTCCAAATTTAGTAATGTACTCATAATGAAGAATAATGTCAGATAGATAGATAGATAGATAGATGGATAGATAGATAGATAAAAGCTTTTAGAAGCTTCTGGAAAAAATACAGTATTAAATTATTCTATTAGGTGTCATCTTTCTGGTAAGGACACCACGTGAGAAGGTGCAACAGAATGAAAATGAGAACTTGTTTGTTATCCGGATCTCTCCTCTGTTTGTCTCGCTGGGGAACAGGTTTGGAGGAAACTGCATCTGGTTTTAGACAATTTGTGACTGAAGTATCTGTGAGACTCACAAGTAGCAATGCTAAGTGAGTGACTGAGTCTCTGAGTCTACAACGAAGAGGATTCTTTTTACTTTAATTTTATGACCGGGGATAATCCAGGGGATAAAAATATTTTCAGTCTTCAGATAACGTTCTTTTGACCACTTTTGATAGGTGAAAGTATAATGTAATGAAGGAGCTTGCCCAACCTTTCAGATCCCACTTCAATGCATTTTGAGTTTATCTTTAAGGTTCCACCCTACTGAAATTCTGTGATTCCATGGCAAACGCAAATAAATATGCTGAAACAGAACTCGTTTTCGCAGGCAATAGAAAACAACCCAAATTAATCTAAGCATAAAAGAAAAGAAATACTGGGGAGGTATGAGCACACAGAACTGAAGAAAAGGATGAAATACCAAGTATCAGAGAATGAAGATTCAGAGAACCTTCAGGAGTTCAGGTAGCAGGAAATAACGACAACCTCTTTAGGAAGCAACAGCCAAGAACAATCAATTCTAACAGCTTCCATCCTTGTAGTCAATATGCAGATTCCCAAGAGAGAGAATTTTGATTGGCTTAGCTGGGTCATGTGCTCCAATCTTGGCCAAGAGAGGGCAGGGCATTCAACTGAAAGTCCCACCAAGAATGTAAATTGTTCCAGCCACTATGGAGAACCGTGTGGAGGTTCCTTAAAAAATTAAAAATAGAGCTACCATATGACCCAGCAATCCCACTCCTAGGCATATATCCAGAGAAAACCAGAATTCAAAAGGGTGCATACCCCCCGACGTTCATCACAGCACTATTCACAACAGCCAGGACATGGAAGTAACCTAAACATCCATTTGATAGAGGAACGGATAAAGAAGATGTGGTACATATATACAACGGAATATTACTCAGCCATGAAAAGGAATGAAAGATTGCCATCTGCAGAGACGTGGATGGACCTAGAGATTGTCATACGGAGTGAAGTAAGTCAGAAAGAGAAAAACAAATATCGTATAATATCTCTTATATGTGGAACCTAGAAAAATGGTACAGATGAATTTATTTGCAAAACAGAAATAGAGTCACAGATGTAGAGAGCAAACTTCTGGTTACCAATGGGGGAAGGGGAGGTGCGATGAACTGGGAGATTGGGATTGACACATATACACTACTGTGTATAAAATAGATAACAAATGAGAACCTACTATATAGCAAAAAAAAAAAAAGTCCCACCAAGATTGCACATAATGAAGAAAGGATGTCACCTAAGAGAGGGAATGGATGCCAAGGCAGGAAGATAACCTACAGCCCCTCTTTGTTGCAAGCCCAAGAACGTGCGTTCCATGTGCAATGTTTTACACAGATGTGGTGCAGAAAGAAAACAAGAGCAAGAGTTATAATCGGGTTTATGGAAGCTTCTCTAGGTTATGGCCGTGTGCGTGACCACTGATATATGGGTCACCCCACTTGAAAAAAGACTGAGTATACACACCACACACAGAATCTGTGGCTCAGAGCTTTAGAAAATCAAACAAGAAATTAATAACAAAGACAGTGACTTTGCAGTTATGTTTATAAGCCCTGAGTTCAAAATTAAATGAGCGAAATAGTGAGGGGGGAGAAACCCCAGCCCTTTTGAGTTAAATGCCTTGAACAGTGAAATTAATAACAGAACAAGTCCCATTGTACCAGGAGGCTGTTTTATTGACTTGTTTTCTAACTCCACTTTGAACACAATGAAAGTTGTGTGTCTTTTAAATAAAACAAATATTTCCTCCTCTCTCAATACTACATAGAAACCTCCAGGGCAAAGTAAAATAAAACCTCATTGTTTCAGATTCCACTCATTCCAGAATTATAATAATTTGGCTTGAGCTGCATTGAAGCCGGCCTTTGTACTCGGAGTAGTGGTTTCACTAAACAAATCAATAACGCAAACAATATTGATAGAAGTCCTGTTGAAGCTACTCAAGAAAGGCTTCTGCGTGCAATTTGCCAGAAGCGCCAGCTGCTCATTATAGAGGCGTCTTAATGGCCGTTAAAGCAGAACTGGCGGGGCTGGTAACAGCTAGTTCAAATTTCTACGGGCCTCCTGTATTTCTTTCAAAATTCCACTCTTCCACTCGTGCCAATGTGTTTTCACTCTGTTACTCTAATCAAGCGATGGGTGACCGTGTGTTTAGGTGCAAAAATGTAGAGAGTGGAAGACCTGTTTGCCAACCAGCCTTTAAGAAAAGTCATGGCTGCTGTTTTTATTTTAAAGTGAGGCAACTGGGCTGGGATAGGGAGGGTGGGAGGGAGACGCAAGAGGGAGGAGATATGGGGATATATGTATATGTACAGCTGATTCACTTTGTTATAAGGCAGAAACTAACACACCATTGTAAAGCAATTATACTCCAATAAAGGTGTTAAAATAAAAAAAAAAAAAAATAGAAGTGTGTACAAATGCCAGCAAACATACCGAAATCAGCACGTCCTGAATGGAATATAAAGTAATATAATCCTGTTATAAATTGTTAATAATTTATGAAGTGCTTTAATCTGTAAGTTCATCTGAGCATCACAGAACATATATGAGACACATGTGACAAAGACAGGAAGTAGTCACCAAATGGTGCACGTGCTCCCCTGCATTTCCCAGCCTTCCTCAGGGGGAGGGAGGGGGCCGTGTGACTCACATAGACTGAGCAGAGATGCTAAGCATCACTTCCAAGGCAAGGCAGTTACCAGGCGGTGTGCTTCCTCCATCTCCCCATTTCCCTGTCGTGGTGACTTTGGGAGCCCCCTGGTAAGATGGCAAAGAAAATATGAAGAGATCTCAAATCTCTGAGTCACCAGATGGAAGAGACCCTGAAGACCAGCAGGAGATGCTCAAGAATTAAATACATAAATTTTACTCAAGAAAAGAAACATGGTTTCATGACTAAAACACAAAGATTTGGAGTTGTATTGGTGACTTCAGCAAAACTCAGCCTGTTCTAACACACCGGCTGTTATTGTTCCCATCATACAGATGAGAAGACCCAGACTCACAGAGAATAGAAGGCTTGTTGAAGATTACGCTGACAGCAAGTAGCCGGGCCCGGAATATAATTCAAACCTTCTGATTCCAGCCCTCATTCCCCTAAGACCCAAATTAAGATGTTCCCTGAATACATATACTATTGACCAGCTGGGATTCGATAACAATCTGTACAATTAACATGCAATTTCAGAAAAGACACTTCTGTTCCTAATTTGTTTGTATAATCCAGGGCCTCTTCACTTCTTCACTTGTAGGCACTGCAGAAGAGAGAGGCCCTGTGCACCAATGAAGCCTAGAACATGCCGTGAACCTCTACTGCACTTCATTCTTTTTTGTAAAGGCTTCTTCATAAAATCAAAAGAGTATTGTTAGGGGTGAATGTTGAGAACAGCCTTGGGAACAAAAAAAAAGTAAATATAAGTTCAATTTTTCATTCTGCCAAATTCAAACAAACATCATTTTAATGACCTGGCAGCTCCCACAAATTCAGCAGCCACTAGTGAAATAAAAAGCCCATTCAGTTAAGAAAAGAAGCGTCAATACAGGCATTTAACATAAGTCAGATTTCAACAGCAGAGTGACCCTGTGTATGGTGACAGGCACATGTGGGCTGGGGTAAGGCAAACACCATCACCCTTGAAAATAAATTCAAGGAACATACAGAAACCATTCCTCCAGCTCTGACCCGACTCACATACCATCACAGGGGCAGATGTTGATGTAAACATAGGGAACTTCGTTGGGATTTTTAAAGGTCTCCATAATTCATCAGCCCGCCTCCATCAATGTTCAGAGGTAATAAAAAGTACTGACTACCAACTTTTCTTGGTAAGAAATACAAGTTGGCATAGACTACCCAGAACAATCCCGCATATGCCTTGTAAAACTACAAAGCTTCTACAAAAAATCTTAGGGCTACCTCTTTACGACCTTGGAATAGGCAAAGATGATTTAGAGAAGGCCCGGAAAGCACTAAACATCAAAGAAAAAAACAATTATTGAACAAAGTCAAAAGTTTACATTTCTGCTTGTCAATAGACGCCGTTAAGAAAATAAAAAGGCAAAAGCCACAAACTGGGAAAGAACATTTGCAACCCATAGATCTGATAAAGGACTTGATTCTGGAATATGTAAAGAATTCATAGAACTCGGTAATAAAAAGACAAACAACCCAATAAAAAAGGAGCAAAAGATTTGAACAGACATCACCAAAGAAAATATTCAAATGGCCAATAAGCACATGAAAGTGTCCTCAGCGTCATTAGTGATCAGATCTATGGGTTGCAAATGCATAAACCTGTATACGTGGGTTATTTACACAGGTTTACGCATTTATCAAAACTGTTAGAACTAAACACTTAAAATCTGCCTAACCACGCCCCACACCTCCCACTTTCCACTTCCTGCCTTGGAGCTTCTCCGAGGCCCTGGGGTCTGATCCAGGACATGCAAGTACATCCAGGAGTGCAGATGAGTTGGAGCCCTTGGGGCCACCCTAGCCAGTGCCAGGCGAGAGCTGGTGTGCCAGTGTGTCTCTCTGCATCGCCGGTACAGACGTGTCTGAAGTGCAGTTCCTAAGGGCCTCAGACGGCCCCTTAGGAGGCAGCACCCGTTGCCCACACAGTGGTCACGTCAGTAACACATCTCTCGGCTGACTTGCCTCCCTGCCTTATTCACTCCCTCCATCCTTCACTCCCACAGCCTAGGATCACGTTTTAAACAAACCATCTGCATGCAAGCCTTTGTCTCGCGCTCTGCTTTCAGGGGAACGAAGGCTGGACAAGGCTTGTGAATATATATGCACAGAAATACGCATCTACATACACAAACGCTTCCCTGGGTGCTGAAACCCTGTATAACACAGACCCCTATTCAACTGGAAGTTTGCCTGGAATGCTGTCCCTCGAATAAACTAGAAATAGACCGATGGCCTCCTGCTAACAGAGTCAGCTCTTGCTAAGAGACACACCTTGATAGGAAACATGACAAGAATCACGACCCAACGTCCACATCAGAACCACTGTCTTTCTACGTAAATAGCAAATCCATCCCTGGACTATGTTCAACCCCAGAAGTGTCGGGTCACCGGGGTTGTACTATTGGTTCTGCTGCCACTGACTAACAATTGGACGATCCATGGGATAAGATGGCTTCCAGGGAGTACCTATCTTGTCAAAGAAATAGCTTAACACTTGTGATTTTCATTTTCAAATGACTTCTTTTTTTTTTTTTTTTTTTTTTTTTTTTTTTTGCGGTACGCGGGCCTCTCACTGTTGTGGCCTCTCCCGTTGCGGAGCACAGGCTCCGGACGCGCAGGCTCAGCGGCCATGGCTCCCGGGCCCAGCCGCTCCGCGGCACGTGGGATCTTCCCAGACCGGGTAATGAACCCGTGTCCCCTGCATCGGCAAGCGGACTCTCAACCACTGCGCCACCAGGGAAGCCCAAATGACTTCTTTTTATAATGGGCAGTAAATTACAGTGTCATATCAAACCCATACTGACAGGAGACCAACACGTGGCAGCACCGACCGTTTCATCTCTTGCTGGCTTCCATGTTTTGGCCAATCTTCAACCTCCATAAAAGTGGTTACTCTTTTTTAAAAAATTTACTTACTTATTGACTTACTACCACCTTGTTGTACAAAAAGAGAGGGTACTCCTGAGGGGCAGAGAAGGGTTTGGGTCTTTCACATGTCCCTTATATATGGTGTAGATCATGTGGTTTCAGGAAAACTTTGCAAGCAAGGGAATTTCTGTCTTTATCCTGAAAAGTAACTCATCTTTTTTTTCTTTTTCTCTTTTTCTTTTTTTTTCTCTTCTTCTTCTTTTTCTTCGTTTCTTTTTTAGCTTAAAAGGAAACTAGTTAGTGAAAGACATAGTGTAAATATGACAAAACCCCTTCAGTGCAGATAGTTCATGAAAATCAAATGGCTTGTTATGACAGACTTTCAGTTGAATTGCTTAATGTATGTTTTATAAAACTTCACAAGGCATCTGCCAACGTTTAACCAGAGTGGCGGGTTGGTGTGTTGGTTCTCCTCTGCAGGGAAGATTCTAGAAAATGGTAATGGGATGTGAAGACAATTACTTAGAAGCATGTTGATGAAGACTGGAAAAATAAATGAGGAGCTATTAATTCCGCTAGAATTGGGGCCAGGTCCTAACTGTGTAGAGACAGACAGACTTGGGCTCTGTCAAGGCACGCTGAGATGGAGGCTACTAGGAGGTCATCAGCTTTCATCATAAGTGCAGCCACTGCTCTCAGTTCCACATGGTTCTCACCCCACACACCGGCAGTGCTGGAAGCACAGAGAATCCGACCGAGTGCAATTTATATTTTGGAGTTCCAGGGTGCGTGAAGGAGGGGGATGAAGTGCATCCTGACTTTGTGTTTTCTCTAGTTTACAGATGAGCCCAAAAGACACTCTGGGTTTCATTACGAGAAAGAGGATACAAATCTCTACTGGGAGGAAGATCTGCCCTTAAGTGCACACAAAATTGCTCATGACTTAAGCTGCCCAAACTTAAATAGCAAGAAAGATTCATGCGTATGGCATCCTAGGCCGTCCTGCTCACACCAGCTGGACTCATGATTCCAGGCATTTGCTCATCCTGTCCCTCCCGCGCCCCCCCCCGCCCCCCGCCCGGATGCCACTCCTCTCCTTGTCTCCAGGTCAACAGTTCCTCATCGTTCATAACACAGCTCCTGGGTCATCTTCTCTAGGAAACTTTCCACTCAACTTTTCCACTTGGAATTCAATCTGTCCCTTTTTTTCTAGTACTCCCACTGTACCCTGTACCTCCTTCCATCTGCAGCACTAGAAAGCACATTCCTTGGGGAGTAGAAGCTGTCTGACTCATTTCTGTCTCTAGCACACTATTGAGCTTACAGTATGTTTTATGACTAAAGGAATGAACATTATATGAGGCGATTTGATTTCTTTACTTGAGAAAGTGAGAAAATACTGGAGGACTGCTGCCTTGAAAAACATTTGGAAGTATTTCATCTATAGACTCCAGAATATCACACACAAAGCTCTGATAAATCCACAGAGAAAATACACTCTGTAATATCACAAAGGTTCCCCTACCCAGGGAGCTACTGTCGATGCAGCCTTAATCGATGGGCTGCTTCTTATGCCCCTTTTCTTTTCCTGATGAAAATGCACACTGGATTTCCAGAAGGAAAATGCAGCTGAAACAGATGAATGAGGAAGATAAGGGAAAACCATTTGGATGGCATGCGATGAAGGCGCTTAAACGTTGGACTTGTCTAACTTCTGAAAATATTCCTCCTGGATGAGTCTTTGACAGAAAAGTGCGCTTTGATCCTAAGCACGCCCTCTCTTGGAATCCAAAGGGCAGTGAAACCACAAAGTTCCTAATGTCCCAGGGATCCATGGACCCCTTCAAGATATTTCCACTTCTTCTTAACTAGATGATGACTACACAACACGCCCCCTTCAAAGATGGAAAACTGACCTCGAGCAAAGTTCAGAGGTAAAATTGGGAAGGAACCAGCACAGAGAAAAGAATATAATTTAGAAATCCTTTTCCTCCTAAGGGGGGAACAACTAGTTATTTTGCCAGTTTATTTTTATTTTTTTTAATTAATTAATTAATTTAGCGGTACGCGGGCCTCTCACTGTTGTGGCTTCTCCTGTTGCGGAGCACAGGCTCCGGACGCGCAGGCTCAGCAGCCATGGCTCACGGGCCCAGCCGCTGCGTGGCATGTGGGATCTTCCCGGACCGGGGCACGAACCCATGTCCCCTGCATCAGCAGGAGGACTCTCAACCACTGCGCCACCAGGGAAGCCCTGCCACTTTAAAAACAGTGGTTTCTTGCAGCTCATCAAAGAGAGAAGTCTGCACATGCCAGACCTCTTCCTTATCCCCGTGGTCTGACAAACTCCTAAAGACCCCAGGAGCCAATTTCTGAGCAGGCAAAAGGATTCAGGCTGTACACTCCACAGGGGAGGGAAGGCTAAATCAGCCGGAAAAAGGTAGAACCGTACAGTTCAGTAAGCAGAGTGCAGACAAGCATAGATAATTTTAACTCCCAGTACAGCTGGACTGACCACTAAACTGTCACCTCATATCGAGCTTGTAACTGAGAAACCACAATTATCCTTTTGAGCACATTTACGAGGAAGCATGGGGAGCCCAAGGTGTTATGGGTGAGACTATTCAGAGCAGGTGGATTGCGGCAATGAGCAAGGATTGTCACATGTGGTTCCCTGCAGGGAAGGGAAAAGAAGCCAGAAGGCCAGTTCCATGGCAGCCCTGCTATAAAAGGGACAGAGCAGAGAAGAGGCAGGGATGAAAAGGAGATAAAAAAGGAAACAGTAATGGAAGGAAGCAAAGACCATCCCCCGACTTCTTTAGAAGTGCCAACCGCTTCCAAAGACTGATAAGTCTTAGAGGCTAAAGAGGTAACTCTGAAGTGATGCAAAAGCCTGTTCTTTCTTTTTTTTTTCCCCCTTGCACAGGAAGAGTTAGCCCCAACTAGATCTACCTCTCCTCTTCCCTTCCAATTTCTAAGCCTCAGGCAGTGATACGTGTGATTTTATCTGTAGCTCAGTCCAATATTGAACTACGATCTCAGAATAGGATATGTATTCCTGACACTGGCTGACATGCTTTAGATCATGAAGATAATGAATCATTTACATTCTGCAAATTCCTTTAAAACTTTTCCAAAGAAATAATTCCTGAGTGCCACCCCCAGTTTGGGAAGCACAGCTCACTCCTGTTTCCACTGGTCCCCAGTAACTCCTGAATTTCCATTGAGAACGACAGTCAAGCAGTGAAATTCTCTGCTGCGTTCACCACCACATGATTTTATTACTTGTTCCCACATTAAAATACTACAGAATGGAAAAGCCAATACGTTTCACCTTGATTTCATTTGATTTCATTTTGTGTGTGGGGTTTATTTTCCATAACCTGGAGACTTCAACTGAAGGCGTTCTCGGGGTATGGTGAAAGATTCAGGCGCCAATTTCTACAAATGAAGTCAGACAGGAAATGTCTACTAACATCAGATATTAAAAAGCTCAGGTGACAAGAGGGGAGCTAAATTCTAAGAGTGTGTCATATATAATCAGTCAATCTACAGGAAGAGGAGAAATTTCTATTGATGAGGGGCGTGCTGAAGGCTGAGGTAGAATAATAAGGTGCAAAGACGCTGGGCGGAGAGCTTGCAGAATTAAGAAAAAGGTACAGTACCAACCCCAGGGTCCTACACCCAGGATGCCATGCGCATGACATTGAGCCTCTTCCTTAACGAAGTGCTCCCACTTAGTGCTCCCAGGGAATTCCACTTTAAAGGAATCTGTCCCTAGCAGCCGCGTAGCATAGGGAGATCAGCTCTGTGCTTTGTGACCGCCTGGAGGGGTGGGATAGGGAGGGTGGGAGGGAGGGAGACGCAAGAGGGAAGAGATATGGGAACATATGTATATGTATAACTGATTCACTTTGTTATAAAGCAGAAACTAACACACCATTGTAAAGCTATTATACCCCAATAAAGATGTTAAAAAAAAATAAAATAAAGTAAAGGAATCTGTCCCTGACTTGACAGACAAGATCAACAAGCAAATAGGATTCATTTGTACTTTGTTCATCCGTACATTTGTTTGCACATTGCTTCATTAAAATGCATCTATTCCATGAAGCCAGGAATGCCTGCATTCACCTTTAAAGCAACAACAAAACTATCTTTCACGACATGTTATCTCCTTTAAACAGGACAAGAGAATTGAAGCATTAAGCCCAGCATGGAATTTCAGCCCCTTTGACCTCACCGGTGTCAGCGGGTCTCCAAATGTGCTCCCTAGACCAGGGGCATCAGTGTCACCTGGGAGCTTGTTAGAAATGCACATTCTCAGGACCGCCCGCCCCATGCCTGACTGATTCGGAGACTCTGGGGATGGGGTCCCCCAATGCATGTTTTCATCACTTCTGTCAGTGATTCTGATGTTTGCTGAAGTATGAGAACCCCCGCTCTACATGAACAGACTCCCTTCCTTGGCATTCCCACTACTTACAGGCTAACTCTCGCTGCAAAGAGGCAGAGAGCGATGGCTTCATAATGCACTCTTAGGTAAACACTAACAAAGGGGACCCCCTCTGGTCTGTTCACAGGTCTGTTTTATTCTTCCCATGTGTTTGACTGCAACGTGTTGAACCTAGAACAATATTTCTCTATAAACAGTGTCAGCATCTTGCACTAACTTCTTAAAAACTTTTTTTTAGCCATTTCAGGTAACAATCCCCCACGTGGCCTTAACACCCAGAACTCTGGTGAATGTTACGATTGTTTTGCAGACAGGAAGTGACTGCTGCATTAACACTATCCAGAAGTGAGTGGTGATAAACTCTGGCGCTGCTACAAAAAAGAAAAACCAGGCTCAGAGATGCAGGAACTCAAAGAATACATTCTGCAGTTGAGAGGAAAAACCCACACAAACTCAAAACAAAACCGGTTCAAATAAACCTCGTTCCTTGCCATCTGTAAACAGAGTAAGTTCAAGGGAGAATCTTTTGGCCCCAAGAAGAACCGTGGGACGAGATAAGATGTTTTCTCCTTTATTTGAATGTGTGGACTGCATTGGCGCCCCATTATAAAGGCATTTCAAATATCCATTAATGATTTTAATTGACTAAGTCCCATTCTTCCCTGACTACCATACTGGGTTTATCTGTGCAGAACTTCCTGCTATTATCTTAAGTCTCTGGCAGCTTAATGAAGGCTGTATGTCAGCAAACACTATTTTTTAAAAATTGGAGGATAAACTTACAAGGAGTGAACGCTCCTTTAGATGATAGAGGTCACTCATGCCCCAGCTTGACTTGAATGTCTGACACAGCTGCTTCAAGAAATCCACGTGGTCCTGGGCTGTTAAATCATGTTCACTTAGGACATTCCTCTTTGGGCTTGAAATACAATCCGGTTAATGAATTTACCTTACCAGGTACTGGTCAGGATATCCAACATGAAAATCTTTGCGCAGAATATTTTCAAAACTGTATCATGTCAAGTTCCTACAAGAAAGTCAGTGTTTTGTTTTGTCTTTTAAAGAGGGACGCTCACTTCTAGTCTCTTGTGACATATCTGAACTGTTCGACCTGGCTGTGTTTTCCAGGAGCAAGAATTGGATTCTCTGTAACCCGACCAAACTCCTTTTGACCATTTCAGGGGAATCAGCGTGTTTGTGTTGGCTTGCTGGGCCTCCAAGACTCATAGACTTAGCCAGTTCAGGCACAGATGGGCAGCCGGAGAAGGCATTACTTTCCCCACATCTCTACGCTGCAGGCTTCATGGTCCAGGGCAACGCCAGGGAGTTCAACTGATTACTTGCTTTAGGGAAACAAAAGGCAACAACCCGGGAATCAGCGTCCCCAAGGAAAGGTCAATAGGCCTCAGTGCTGTAATGGATGTAACAAATATTTAAATAAGGATAATATAAAAATGTGTTGGCTCATTCTGATTTATTTCCAATGACTTGGCTTTCACTCCACTGTGTAGCTCACAGTGCTGCAAACTCGATTTCTGCTGACTTGTTCAGCCACACCACTTCTCTTTTCCTTCCTCCTATGTGCCTTTCAATTATATTTCACAGTCCCTTCCAAAAGGACCACAAAGTATAGCGCCAGAGATATTCTCAGTCTATCAAATGACTATATATTAAGTGGTTTTATGAAGCTGGGGAGCCTGAGCCAGTCTTCTGTACAATGCGGGGAACATTCAGGGCTCCAGAAAGAGGGTCCAGGCCACTGTGAATGGCCAGGGTCGGTTCAATCCCAACCATCAGAATAGCTTCTTCCCTCCCCAAGCTTGAGTCCTACGGAGATGAAGAAGACGAGAACCACCTTGCATTTCAAATGTGCCTCAGTTGGAGAGGCCCCAAGACATCCCTTATTTGGCCCAAGGAAACAGAGGCTGGGCCATGATAAAGAGAATTACAAGATCCTCAATGAGTGTATAGGGGAAGACAAGAGGGGAAGAACACCAGCCTAGGGAGGCTGCCTGCTCTCCCTCCCTCCCACCCACCCAGCTGCCTGCACGCGTGTGTGCGGCAACTTAATCGTAAGTGACCTCAAACCAGAGCCAAGGTCTGTTCTGATGCTTGCTGGGAAATAATTCCAGTGTCTTCTCCGGGTAAAGTGAAGTGCGTGGAGTGGGAGGGGAGGGGCCAGGTGGGAGATCTGCCACATGCACCGGTGTTTGTACCCACCTCCACATGCATTCCCACACTCTGCCTTAGGAAGCCAAGGGGCACTAGCGCTTCTCCCCCAACATTTTTTCTATGAAAAAGTTTTCCTGGGCACTCCAGCACCACTTCAAGATTATTTACTGCATCTTTACCACCACACCCACTGGTCTCTCAAAGAGGACAGAAAAAGCAACAGCCTTTAACTACAGTTCTTCAACTCAGCTAACTACGACTGAATGGCACATATTACAGACCAGGAGCTACACAGGTCTTTCCTCATTTAATCCTTGTAACATGTCAAGTCATACAACAGCTCTAAGGTAAGTACAGTTGACCCTTGAACAACATGGGTTTAAACTGGGCGAATCTACTCATATGTGAACTTTTTTCAATAAGTGTATTGGAAAACTTTTTGGAGATTTGTGACAACTTGAAAAAAACTTTCAGACAAACCTCGTTGCCTAAAATATTAAAAAAAATTAAGAAAAATTAGTTATGTCATGAATGCATAAAATATATATAGAAAGATTAGTCTATCCTTACATAGGCATGAGTGGTACCTAATATAAAATTAACGTGTTAGTTTTCTTACTATTTTATAACTTTGCCTTCAAAGACCTACATCATCATACAGTATGCCTCTCTCATAATTGGAGAAAGTGCAGAGGGACCGTCAAGGTGGCGGAAGAGTGAGACGTGCAGATCATCTTCCTCCCCGCAAATACATCAGAAATACATCTACACGTGGAACAACTCCTACAGAACACCTACTGAACACTGGCAGAAGACCTCAGACTTCCCAAAAGGCAAGAAACTCCCCACGTACCTGGGTGGGGCAAAAGAAAAAACAAAAAAAACAGAGACAAAAGAATAGGGACAGGACCTGCACCAGTGGGAGGGAGCTGTGAAGAAAGAAAAGTTTCCATACACTAGGAAGCCCCTTCACTGGTGGAGACGGGGGTGTGGGCAGTGGCGGGGGGGAAGCTTCGGAGCCACAGAGGAGAGCGCAGCAACAGGGGTGCAGAGGGCAAAGCAGAGAGATTCCCGCACAGAGGATCGGTGCCGACCGACCGGCACTCACCAGCCCGAGAAGCTTGTCTGCTCACCTGCCGGGGCGGGCGGGGCTGGGAGCTGAGGCCCGGGCTTCGGAGGTTGGATCCCAAGGAGAGGACTGGGGTTGGCTGCGTGAACACAGCCTGAAGGGGGCTAGTGCGCCACAGCTAGCCGGGAGGGAGTCCGGGAAAAACTCTGGACCTGACAAAGAGGCACGAGACCATTGTTTCGGGGTACACGAGGAGAGAGGATTCAGAACACTGCCTAAACAAGCTCCAGAGATGGGCGCGAGCTGCGGCTATCAGCGTGGACCCCAGAGACGGGCATGGGACACTAAGGCTGCTGCTGCCGCCACCAAGAAGCCTGTGTGCGAGCACAGGTCACTGTCCACACCCCCCAGGAGCCTGTGCAGCCCGTCACTGCCAGGGTCCTGTGATCCAGGGACAACTTCCCCTGGAGAACACACAGCACGCCTCAGGCTGGTGCAACGTCACGCCGGCCTCTGCCGCCGGAGGCTCGTCCCGCATTCCGTACTCCTCCGTTCCCCCAGCCTGAGTGAGTCAGAGCCCCCGAATCAGCCTCTCCTTTAACCCCGTCCTGTCTGAGCGAAGAACAGATGCCCTCCGGCGACCTACATGCAGGGGCGGGGCCAAATCCAAAGCTGAACCCCAGGAGCTGTGAGAACAAAGAAGAGAAAAGGGAAATCTCTCCCAACAGCCTCAGGAGCAGCGGATTAAATCTCCACAAACAACTTGATGTATGCTGCACCTGTGGAATACCTGAAGAGACAACGAAACATCCCAAAATTGAGGCAGTGGACTTTGGGGACAACTGTAGACTTGGGGTTTGCTTTCTGCATCTAATTTGTTTCTGGTTTTATGTCTATCTTAGTTTAGTATTTAGAGTTTATTATCATTGGTAGATTTGTTTATTGATTTGGTTGCTCTCTTCCTTTTTGTTTTTTAATATATATACATATATATATATATTTCCTTTTTCTCTTTTGGTGAGTGTGTATGTTTCTTTGCGTGAATTTTTCTGTATAGCTTTGTTTTACCATTTGTCCTAGGGTTCTATTTGTCCGTTTATTTTGTTTGTTTCTTTGTTTTTGTTACTTTTTAGTATAGTTTTTACTGCTTGTCATCATTGGTGGATTTATTATTTGGTTTGGTTGCTCTCTTCTTTCTTTCTTTTTTAACTACTTTAAAAATTTTTGTATTTTTAATAATTAAAAAAATTTTATTCTAATAACATTTTTATTTTTTCTTTCTTTTTCTTTTTTTCTCCCTTTTATTCTGAGCCGTGTGGCTGACAGGGTCTTGGTGCTCCAGCCATGTATCAGGCCTGTGTCTCTGAGGTGGGAGAGCTGAGTTCAGGACATTGGTCCACCAGAGACCTCCCAGCTCCACATAATATCAAATGGCGAAAGCTCTCCCAGACATCTCCATCTCAACACTAAGACCCAGCTCCACTCAACAACCAGTACACTACAGTGCTGGACACCCTAAGCCAAACAACTAGCAAGACAGGAACACAACCCCAACCATTAGCAGAGAGGCTGCCTAAAATCAGAATAAGGTCACAGACACCCCAAAAGACACCACCAGATGCACTCCTGCCCCCTAGAAGGCAAGATCCAGCCTCATCCACCAGAACACAGGCACCAGTCCCCTCCACCAGGAAGCCTACACAACCCACTGAACCAACCATAGCCACTGGGGGCACACACCAAAAACAATGGGAACTACGAACCTGCAGCCTGTGAAAAGGAGATCCCAAATACAGTAAGTTAAGCAAAATGAGAAGACAGAGAAACACACAGCAGATGAAGGAGCAAAGTAAAAACCCACCAGACCAAACAAATGAAGAGGAAACAGGCAGTCTACCTGAAAAAGAATTCAGAGTAATGATAGTAAAGATGATCCAAAAATCTTGGAAATAGAACGGAGAAAATAAAAGCAGCATTTAACAAGGACCTAGAAGAACTAAAGAGCAAACAAACAATGATGAACAATACAATAAAAGAAATTAAAAATTCTCTAGAAGGAATCAATAGCAGAATAACTGAGGCAGAAAAACAGATAAGCGACGTGGAAGATAAAAGAGTGGAAATGAGCACTGCAGAGCAGAATAAAGAAAAAAGAATGAAAAGAATTGAGGACACTCTTAGAGACCTCTGGGACAACATTAAACGCACCAACATTCGAATTATAGGGGTCCCAGAAGAAGAAGAGAAGAAGAAAGGGAATGAGAAAGTATTTGAAGAGATTATAGTTGAAAACTTCCCTAACATGGGAAAGGAAATAGTCAATCAAGTCCAGGAAGCACAGAGAGTCCATACAAGATAAATCCAAGGAGAAACAAGGCAAGACACATATGAATCAAACTATCAAAAATTAAATACAAAGAAAAAATATTAAAAGCAGCAAGGGAAAAACAACAAATAACATAAAAGGGAATCCCCATAAGGTTAACAGCTGATCTTTCCACAGAAACTCTGCAAGCCAGAAGGGAGTGAGTGGCAGGACATATTTAAAGTGATGAAAGGGAAAAAGCTACAACCAAGATTACTCGACCCAGCAAGGATCTCATTCAGATTCGACAGAGAAATTAAAACCTTTACAGACAAGCAAAAGCTAAGAGAATTCAGCACCACCAAACCAGCTTTACAACAAATGCTAAAGGAACTTCTCTAGGCAGGAAACACAGGAGAAGGAAAAGACTTACAATAACAAATCCAAAACAATTAAGAAAATGGTAATAGGAACATACAAATTGATGATTACCTTAAATGTAAATGGATTAAATGCTCCCACTAAAAGACACAGACTGGGGCTTCCCTGGTGGCACAGTGGTTGAGAATCTGCCTGCCAATGCAGGGGACACGGGTTCGAGCCCTGGTCTGAGAAGATCCCACATGCTGCGGAGCAACTAGGCCCGTGAGCCACAACTACTGAGCCTGCATGTCTGGAGCCTGTGCTCCACAACAAGAGAGGCCGCGATAGTGAGAGGCCCACGCACCGCAATGAAGAGTGGCCCCTGCTTGCCGCAGCTAGAGAAAGCTTTTGCACAGAAACGAAGCTCAACACAGCCAAAAATAAATTAATTAATTTGAAAAAATGTGTTTAAAAGAAAACCAGACACACACTGGCTGAATGGATACAAAAACAAGACCCATATATATGCTGTCTACAAGGGACCCACTTCAGACCCAGGGACACAGTCAGACTGAAAGTGAGGGGATGGAAAAAGATATTCCATGCAAATGGAAATCAAAAGAAAGCTGGAGTAGCAATTCTCATATCAGACAAAATAGACTTTAAAATAAAGACTGTTACAAGAGGCAAAGAAGGACACTACATATTGATCAAGGGTTCAATCCAAGAAGAAGATATAACAATTGTACATATTTATGCACCCAACATAGGAGCACCTCAGTACATAAGGCAAATGCTAACAGCCATAAAAGGGGAAATCAACAGTAACACAATCATAGTAGGGGACTTTAACACCCCCTTTCACCAATCGACAGATCATCCAAAATGAAAACAAATAAGGAAACACAAGCTTTAAATGACACATTAAACAAGATGGACTTAATTGATATCTATGGGACGGACATTCCATCCAAAAGCAACAGAATACACTTTTCTCAAGTGCACATGGAACATTCTCCAAGACAGATCATATCTTGGGTCACAAATCAAGCCTTGGTAAATTTAAGAAAATTGAAATCGTATCAAGTTATCTTTTCCGACCACAACGCTATGAGACTAGATATCAATTACAGGAAAATATCTGTAAAAAATACAAACACGTGGAGGCTAAACAATACACTACTAAATACCCAAGAGATCACTAGGAAATCAAAGAGGAAATCAAAAAATACCTAGAAACAAATGACAATGAAAACACGATGACCCAAAACCTATGGGATGCAGCAAAAGCTGTTCTAAGAGGGAAGTTGATAGCAATACAATCCTACCTCCAGAAACAAGAAACATCTCAAATAAACAACCTAACCTTACACCTAAAGCAATTAGAGAAACAAGAACAAAAAAAACCAAGGTTAGCAGAAGGAAAGAAATCATAAAGATCAGATCAGGAATAAATGGAAAAGAAATAAAGGAAAGGATAGCAAAGATCAATGAAAGTAAAAGCTGGTACTTTGAGAAGATAAACATAATTGATAAACCATTAGCCGGACTCATCAAGAAAAAAAGGGAGAAGACTCACATCAGTAGAATTAGAAATGAAAAAGGAGAAATAGCAACTGACACTTTAGAAATACAAAGGATCATGAGAGATTACTACAAGCAACTATATGCCAAAAAATGGACAATCTGGAAGAAATGGACAAATTCTTAGAAAAGCACAACCTTCTGAGACTGAACCAGGAAAAAATAGGAAATAGAAACCAACCAATCACAAGCACTGAAATTGAGACTGTGATTAAAAATCTTCCAACAAACAAAAGCCCAGGACAAGATGGCTTCACAGGCAAATTTTATCACACATTTAGAGAAGAGCTAACACCTGTCCTTCTCAAACTCTTCCAAAATATAGCAGAGGGAGGAACACTCCCAAACTCATTCTACAAGGTCACCATCACCCTGATACCAAAACCAGACAAAGATGTCACAAAGAAAGAAAACTACAGGCCAATATCACTGATGAACATAGATGCAAAAATCCTCAACAAAATACTAGCAAACAGAATCCAACAGCACATTAAAAGGATCATACACCATGATCAAGTGGGGTTTATCTCAGGAATGCAAGGATTCTTCAATATACGCAAATCAATCAATGCGATAAACCATATTAACACATTGAAGGAGAAAAACCATATGATCATCTCAATAGATGCAGAAAACCTTTTGACAAAATTCAACACCCATTTATGATAAAAACCCTCCAGAAAGTAGGCATAGAGGGAACTTACCTCAACATAATAAAGGCTATATATGACAAACCCACAGCCCACATTGGTTCTCAATGTTGAAAAACTGAAAGCATTTCCTCTAAGATCAGGAACAAGACAAGAATGGCCACTCTCGCCACTATTATTCACTATAGTTTTGGAAGTTTTAGCCTCAGCAATCAGAGAAGAAAAAGAAATAAAAGGAATCCAAATCAGAAAAGAAGAAGTAAAGCTGTCACTGTTTGCAGATGACATGATACCATACATAGAGAATCCTAAAGATACTACCAGAAAACTACTAGAGCTAATCAATGAATTTGGTAAAGTTGCAGGATACAAAATTAATACACAGAAATCTCTTGCATTCCTATACACTAATGATGAAAAATCTGAAAGAGAAATTAAGGAAACACTCCCATTTACCACTCCAACAAAAAGAATAAAATACCTAGGAATAAACCTACCTATGAGAAAAAAGACCTGTATGCAGAAAACTATAAGACACTGATGAAAGAAATTAAAGATGATACCAGCAGATGGAGAGATATACCATGTTCTTGGATTGGAAGAATCAATATTGTGAAAATGACTGTACTACCCAAAATGATCTACAGATTCAATGCAATCCCTATCAAACTACCAATGGCATTTTTCACAGAACTAGAACAAAAAATTGCACAATTTATATGGAAACACAAAAGACCCCGAATAGCCAAAGCAATCTTGAGAAAGAAAAACGAAGCTGGAGGAATCAGTCTCCCTGACTTCAGACTATACTACAAAGCTACAGTAATCAAGACAGTATGGTACTGGCACAAAAACAGAAATATAGATCAATGGAACAGGATAGAAAGGCCAGAGATAAACTCACGCACATATGGTCACCTTATCTTTGATAAAGGAGGCAAGAATACACAATGGAGAAGACAGCCTCTTCAATAAGTGGTGCTGGGAAAACTGGACAGCAACATATAAAAAAATGAAATTGGAACACTCCCTACCACCATACACAAAACAAGCTCAAAATGGATTAAAGACCTAAATGTAAGGCCAGACACTATAAAACTCTTAGAGGAAAACATAGGCAGAACACTCTATGACATAAATCACAGCAAGATCCTTTTTGACCCACTTCCTAGAGAAATGGAAAGAAAAACAAAAATAAACAAACGGGACTTAATGAAACTTAAAAGCTTTTGCACAGCAAACAAGAACAAACATAAACAAGACCAAAAGACAACCCTCAGAATGGGAGAAAATATTTGCAAGTGAAGCAATTGAGAAAGGATTAATCTCCAAAATATACAAGCAGTTCATGCAGCTCAATATCAATAAAACAAACAACCCAATCCAAAAATGGGCAGAAGACCTAAATAGACATTTCTCCAAAGAAGACATACAGATGGCCAGCAAACACATGAAAGGATGCTCAACATCACTAATCATTAGAGAAATGCAAATCAAAACCACAGTGAGGTATCACCTCACACCAGTCAGAATGGTCATCATCAAAAAATCTACAAACAATAAATGCTGGAGAGGAGGTGTGGAGAAAAGGGAACCTTCTTGGATTGTTGGTGGGAATGTAAATTGATACAGCCACTATGGAGAACAGTGTGGAGGTTCCTTAAAAAACTAAAAATAGAACTACCATACGACCCAGCAATCCCACTACTGGGCATATACCCTGAGAAAACCATAACTCAAAAATAGTCATGTACCACAATGTTCATTGCAGAAGTATTTACAATAGCCAGGACACGGAAGCAACTGAAGTGTCCATCGACAGATGAATGGATAAAGAAGATGTGGCACGTCTATACAATGGAATATTACTCAGCCATAAAAAGAAACGAAATTGAGTTATTTGTAGTGAGGTGGATGGACCTAGAGTCTGTCATACAGAGTGAAGTAAGTCAGAAAGAGAAAAACAAATACCGTATGCTAACACATATATATGGAATCTAAAAAAAAAAAAAAGGTTTTGAAGAACCTAGGGGCAGGACAGGAATAAAGACGCAGACGTAGAAAATGGACTTGAGAATATGGGGATGCAAAGGGTAAGTTGTGATGAAATAAGAGTGTGGCATGGACATATATACACTACCAAACGTAAAATAGATAGCTAGTCGGAAGCAGCTGCATAGCACAGGGAGATCAGCTTGGTGCTTTGTGACCACCTAGAAGGGTGGAATAGGGAGGGTGGGAGGGAGTCGCAAGAGGGAGGAGATATGGGGATATATGTATATGTATAGCTGATTCACTTTGTTATAAAGCAGAAACTAACACACCATTGTAAAGCAATTATACTCCAATAAAGGTGTTAAAAAATAATAAAAATAATTGGAGAAAGTGCTTATCAGTCTATGATCACAGGTAAGTGGGTTTTTAAATGTAAAAATGCTTCCAATACTATATCATGAATATGACTTTAATACTGTATGTCTTAAAAATTGTATAGTGATTCATTCATTAGTGTACAGGCTAGGCTACCTTGAAGCAATTGTATCGATTACACTAGGCTACTGTGCAATACAGTAATCATATTGATGCTTCTTCATTATCAATGCATGAATCGTTTTATCTGTAAATATGAATTTCTCTGTCACATCACCTTTTCATTTTTGATATCTAGTGTTAGTGATATGTATAACATCTACAGTGTGTTGTATATTATAAAGCAGTATTGATGTAAGTACTGACAGATGATTCATCCTGTAAAGAGACAACATAAACTTACAGTATCAATAAATACAGTATAGTATATAAATGTATTTTCTCTTCCTTCTGTTTTTCTTAATAACATTTTCTTTTCTCTAGCTTACATTATTGAAAGGATAGAGTATATAATACACATAGCATACAAAATATGTTTTAATCAACTGTTTATATTATCAGTAAGGCTTTCAGTCAACAATAGGCTATTAGTAGCTAAGTTTTGGGGAATCAAAAGTTGGACGAGGATTTTCGACTATGCTGCAGGTCAGTGCCCCTAACCCCCACATTGCTCAAGGGTTAACTGTATTATTATAATTGCACTATGTCACTATTTTATTTTTTGTTTCTTTTTTGTCTGTGCTTTAAATTTCAACCAGAATGTGAGCTCCACAAGAAACATAACCTTGTGCTTCATAGATAGTGGGTATTTAAGAAGTACTTGCTAAACGAATGAAGGAATTCTCATCTCACAGGTGAGGAAACTGAGGCTTAGGGAGGTGAATTAATGTATTCAAGGCCATCCAACTAATTAGAGGTAAAGTTGCCTTCCAAATACAGGTATGTTTCTATAAGTTTAATTAGATACAGAGATGTGCTCATGATCAAGGGAACTGGAGACTGTCAAGATTCCCAATTATTCTACCCAGAGTCCATGCAGCACAGGTGTGCTTACTAAAGGCCCTGACCTCTGTCACCCCTGAACTTGTCATACTGAAAAATAGCAAAATTTAATACTTTTAATAAATGGAGTATTCTACATTAATGAAATGTTTCTACTACTCAAGAGACTGGTAGTTTGTTGAGAAACAACATCTACTAATCTTACTTGAATGACGGAGACTAAGTCAACACCAAATCTGTAGGAAGAACATTGGGTTCTTCAGATAAACTGTATATTGTGACAAATTCCACATAGACCCATAATAATGAAATTGGTTACTAGTAGGAAATCTGCTAAATACCTAGAATTACAACCTTCCATGGTATTATCACCATTAGAAATATTACTGTAACAAAAAATCATTAGGGAGAGAAGTAAAGACTGCTTGGGGAACTATTAATAGGCTTATATTCATGAACATTTATTGAACAAAGCATATTTTCCAGATGCTCTGTCTTCATAGAACAAAATAATAACTGAAGCTGAAACCAGCCTCGTGGAGGATGTGGGATTACTATAAAGGCGAATTCCCTCAATATTACGTCCAAGAGTTTTCTGAAAATAGGACCAATACACCAGGATAGTTGTAACCTAAGCTGAAGGCAGGAGTTAGTTGAGCTGGTCTATCAGGGGCCCCATAATTGTTTATTTTTTACTTTAGGAGAGGATAAAGGTCACCTCAGAAGGCAAAATCCCTGACATTCAATTAATCTTCCTTGTACTGTGTTACAAATAAAATTTAGGGAACCTAACAGACTCTTAATAAAAAAAATAAATCTTGAGAAGTTGTTATCTGGGAAACCTGGACATTGTCTGAGGACCTGGTTGCCTGTAACAACCTACATTCGCCTGGTGGGATTGCCAGGGGGTCAGATATCAGACGATAAAGCTGCTAATATAACTGAGGCAGCTTGATGGAAGGGAAAGCATCAATCAATTAGAAAGCCTATGTAGGCAAAGTAGGGGGTCAGGAAGAGGTGCCTGCTCTAAAGCCTTGATTTTGAAAACAGAGGGTCTCCCTGGAATTCTTCCCTAGGCTACAACGGGAGACCAAGTAAAACCAGGTGCTAGGAACAAGTGATGAACACTAGGCTGAACCTCTCTAAATCAAGGACGGAGACCACTTGTTTCCTCCAAATTTCAGGAGCCAGAAATTTAGTTCTTTCTTTCAATGGTGACTTAGTTTAAAAACTTCTCATATTAAGTTGTCCATGTTTAGTGGCAAACAAGGAAACAAAGAAAATACACATGGGCAGAAATGTGTACACGTAGAGTTATTCTGCTTGGCGCTCTGGATTTCAGAGACAGATGGTTGAATTTATCTTATGTCTCATTCATGGCCTATTTTCTTCATTGATCCAGGCAAGACTGCTCTCTTATTTTATTTACTTATTGACTTCCTTTTTAAAAAAGTTCCCACTCCCATTGCCCCTCACAGGCAACAGTTCGAATGCATTTTATATGTATCCGCAAATTTGTAGGTATCTCTGTAAAATGTAGAATTGTTTATTTTGTGTATATGCAGTTTTTAATTTACATAAATGGCATTGGGCTACGAACCACATTTTTTTCCTTTTTCAGTTGAGCACTGTGTTTTCAAGCTCGATCCCTGTTGCTATGAGTACTTCGATTTTGTGCCCTGTAACTGCTGCATGGTGTTTCATTATCCACTCACCATGCTGTACTGAACTATTTCCCCTCTAACTGACACACAGGATGACACAAACACTAAGTATCAAACATTTGCGTCTATGTCTTCCTCTGGATTCATGCAAAGATTTTTTCTGAGATCACCCACAAGTGGGATTCTGAGTCCTGCATCCACACACACACATCATTTAAGCCCTGCCCAGTCGCTCTCCTGGGTAGCTGACCAGTTCCCATTACCACCAGTAGGACAGGAGGGTTCCTCATATCCCATATCCTGCCAACCCTTGCATTAGCCAATAAATCGATCACAAATTTTGCCAACTGAAACGGGAATAGTTTATCTGTGTCTTGCAAATTTCCTCAACTCTCTATTCTAATCTTTTTCTGTTGATTCTTGTAGATTTCTATTTAGATCATATCATCAGCAAATGACGATTTAATACCCTCCCTCCCGATTATTAGACTTGACATTGTTTTGTTTTGGTTTGGTTTTATCATATAGAGTTAGCCAGGACCTTTGGCACTGTGTTAAACAGCAGCAGCATATGTTTCTAATCTTAGAGGGGATGGGTCCACAGTTTCCCTGAAGTATGTTGTCTGCTGTAGGTCGGAGGCATAAATCTTTACCACATTAAGGAAGTTCCCTTCTAGACATAATTTGCAAGAGATTTTTATTACAAATTGATGTTGAACTTTATTAAGCTGCCTTTTTATATCTGAGATGATCAAGTGGTTTTTCTCCCTTGGATCAATGTAGCAGTGCATTTTCTGAGGTTGAACCATCTTTGCTTTTCTGGGCTAAACTCTCCATGGTCATCTGCTACTTTTACCCTTTTATTTTGTAGCTAATATTTCATTTTGCATTTTTACATGTATGTTTAAAAGCCAAATGACCTTGTGTATTGACCCTGACAGAATTTGGAATCAATAATATGCTAGTCTCATAAAATTATTTCTATTGCTTTTACGCTTTTCCTGTTTCTCAGAGTAGTCTATCTTTTTTTTTTTTTTAATTTTGGTAGAACTTACTAAGAAAACACTGGATCTGGAGCTTTTGTGAGAGAAAAGAGCCTGAATATAATTTTAATTTCATTATTGATTATTGGTCTATTTGATATTTTTAGTTTCTCTCACTATTTTAGTATTTTATATTTGTCCGTAAATGTGTATTTTTCATGTAGTTTTCAAATCTATTGATAGTTGTTCATAATATTTTTTCATATTTTCTCTCAGCTGTGTCTACTTTATTTCATTGTTTTTCATTCTGTAATTTTGCTATTTGCTTATTCTCTCCTTATCCTGATCAGTCCAGCCCAATACCTCTATTGTGGTATTTTCAAAGTGCCAGATTTTGGTTTCATTTAATCTTCTCTATTATTTTTAGTATCCTTTAAATTTCTTATAGCTCTCTCTCTCATTTCTTTGTTTTTGTTCTTTTTCCAACTTCTCTTGACTCTTAGATAATTTGTTTTCAGTCTTTCTTGTTTTCAAATAAATATATCTAAAGCTATATTTTCCTCTAAGTACTACTTTAGCTATCTAACAAATTTTGATAAGCAGTTTTTAAATTTCTATTTAGTTCTAAGTATTTGTAACTTCCCTTATGACTTCTGAGTTAGATTCCAGATATGAGCTATTTTTAGCTTTCTTTTGACATTTATTTCTCATTTTACTGCATTTTGATTAAACAACATATTCTGCATTGAATAGGCTTCTTTGGAATCAGAAACTTCCTTGGTGGTAAACTGTCATTTTTTTATAAATGATCCAGTCTCAAGAAAACATGTGCCTTTACTATTTGTTGGATACAGAATTCTACACATATCTATTAGTTTCTCACCTTAATGTATTATTCAGACCTTTTATATCTTTGCTTATATTTGGTTTGCTTAACCCATCAATTTTGCAGTGCTGTTTTAAAATTACTATCCAGGACTTCCCTGGTGGCACAGTGTTGGGAGTCTGCCTGCCAATGCAGGGGACATGGGTTCAAGCTCTGGTCCGGGAGGGTCCCACATGCCTCAGAGCAACTAAGCCCGTGCACCACAACTACTGAGCCTGCGCTGTAGAGCCCGTAAGCCACAACTACTGAACCCGTGTGCCACTACTACTGAAGCCCACGTGCCTGGGGCCCATGCTATGCAACGGGAGAGGCCACCGTGGTGAGAGGCCCACGCATGGCAGCAAGGAGTGGCCCCCACTTGCCACAACTAGAGAGAGCCCGCACACAGCAACAAAGACCCAGCGCAGCCAAAAATAAATGAATAAATAAATTTATATATAAAAAAATAAAATAAAAATCAAATTACTATCCACAGTTGTTGACTTATCTATTCCTTTCCATAGTTCTATCAGTTGTCATTTTATATATTTCAAGTTGATGTTGTCAGGTGGATTTTGTTCATTATGACTATACATTCTTAACCTATTGTTACATTTATAAGTATGTCACATCCCTCTTTGCCCTTAGTAGTTTTTGCCTTTAATTCTATTTTATCAGATATGAATATTACTCTTCCAACTTTCTTTCGGTTCACATTTGTCTAGGATATATATTTTTTTCATCTTTTTGTTATTAGTCTAACCAAATTCTTTTCTTTTGCTACTCTTTTGTTGAAAAATATTGCCAGATTTTATGTTCTGTTTACAATCTGAGTACTTCTGTCTTTTGATTGGTGAGTTCCCATTTACAGTAATTACTGCTACATTCAGGATTTATTCCTGCCATCTAATTTATTTTTATCACTAATACTGTACTTTCTTTTTTTTCTTCTCCTTTCCTGCCTTCCATTAGATAGATCAAACTCTTTGACTGTTTGAAAGTTATACAATCCATTTTTGTTTTCTGATAGTTGCTCCTAATTTATTAAGATTCACCACCATATTTTCCCCCATTCGTTTCTTAAACTTATTAATATTTACATTTTCTCCTGAACAAAGAAGTGCCATGGCATGCCTTCATCTGCCTCTGTTCTCACCTTCCTCCCCCAGCCCATCGTCTCTAGGTTTGTTAGGTCTCAATTTTTAGTTTTGCCTTGTTATGCACGTCAACGATGATGGTTCTAGGGACATGCATCAGTCTCTCTTCTGGAGGTTGATGACTTCAAAGATGCTTCTCTAGGCTCTTCCTTCTTAAAGAAACTTGAAAGTGTATACACTAGAGAGTGGGCTGCTTTCTCCTGGAAAAGTGTAGTATAGTTGTTGACTCATAGGCAATTAACAAAAATAAACTTTACCACATGAACATCAAATCATCATAAACAATACATTAGTCTTGGAAACCTCATAGGTGAAAAGGGAATGTTTTACCATTCCCAGGAAATATGTGATCCCACTTAATTGCTTGACAATAGCCAAGGGAGCTGCTTGACCCAAACCACACTTTTCCAAACAGCAGGGCACTTATGACCTTAAAGAATTCTAAGTAGAAGGTACACGTTAAGCAAACATACATAAGCTAAGACATGTCCATAATAAGTAATTTCATACATATATACTGCAATACACATATATCTCATTGGTAGTTCTGTGTTTCTACACACACACACACACACACACACGGCAATACTTTCAGAAAATAGTAATCAAACCAAACTATTCAATATTCATTTTTTAACATAACTGTTAATATTACTGTTAACACTGGGATTTACCACAGACAAAAGCTATTCTGCTCAAGGAGAACCAACATCTAAATCAAAGGTCCATAATCTTTTCTGAGGCTGCAATTTCACAGATCTTTAAAATCTTTCTTAAATCCTCACATAACTGGAATTTTCCCCAGGCTTCACAAGCCTTTGGATATGAAGGAGATTATATTAAATTAACACCCAGGCCCTTCTGGTTCTAAAACTTCAGCTGCTTATCTGCAAGAGGTCAGCCCTCTGCCTTGGTCTTACTGCTGGGAGACTAGAGGAGCAACTCACCTGTTTCCCCACTCCAGCCTCCTTATTGGTCCCCACTGCCCACTAAGCCACCTGAGGAAGGCACATCACTCTTCCTCCTTCACTGCCAGGGCGATGCCATGCCCACTCTGATGAGTCTCCACTGTATGTCCGTGGAGGTGAGGAGGCATCTCCTCTTCCCTGCTCCATGACGCTCCATCATCATAAGGGCACCCACACTACACAACTTCTATCCAGAGTCTTTCAAAGTCAAACCAGCTCCTTCAGTTCTTCCTTTACAGCTTTCTCTCTCCCCAGGGCTCAGACCTCTGGGTCCATGGAGGCAGGCTGGGAAATAGGGGACAGATCACTACAATCTCCCAGAGACATACATACAAAAATCTTCACGGAAAACTCTGATCCCACAGCCCTCTGTAACATAGATAGACATTAAGTTATTACAGATATAGTAAGTTCCTGGGAAGAGACATGGACAAGGCACAGTTCAGACACAACCAAACCCTATATCTTGGTTTAGACTTGGTTGGAACATCTACTACACAAATGACTCCCTGTGCAACTTTCTCTTCCTGAAAAAAAATATGGATGTTTTGAGATATTCATTTTATTCAACAAATATTTTTGAGGCCCTGTCATCAAGGTAGAAAGGTACCGATGAATCGTTTATATATTGATTCTTCAATAAACAGTTTAGCCATAATAGCACCATGTTTTGTATCTCAAGCTGTGGTGGTCCTTAGGACTGTCCACAAATATTCTCACTTGCCTCCTCCAGGTACAAGGCCTTTCCTGCCTTCTTGAAGTTGGGCATGGCCTTGTGACTTGGTCTGGCCGATGAAAATTATGCAGAAATGATGAACATCACTTCCAGAAACATATGATTGCCTGTATGACACACGGCAGTGCTCACTTCTCTCTGCCATGAAGATTGAGAAAGTATATGTCAAGATACAGCCCCCAGTATCCTGGGTTCCTGAGTAGACTCCAAAGAGCAGGGTCATCTCTGACCCTCACAGGACACGTGACATGAATGAAAAATAAATCTTGGATGCTTCAAGCCACTGAGATTTTTCAGGATGTTTGTTGCCACAGCGTAACCTTGTCCATCCTGACAAACAGAAAGGGGGACATATGCTAGGAATCTCTTCAGGATCTGTAAATTCAGGGTCACTCACTTGCACAACTCCAGTGGGCACCATTCATGCTGCATTCTATGGGAACTGCATGCGTAGAGCACAGCCATTCGCTCTGTGTTCTACGTTCTGCCCCTGGATCTAGGCAGCACTTTGGCACTGAGTAAATGCATGTATTTCCTGAGTTCTCTAAGTTAAACCTACGCATGGGGGCATTCTTACTGGGGTATAATAGTTCTGTGGCTGGAGAAGGAATACTATTTTATATTACTATGTTTTTTTCTTTTTTCTATTAATAGAATGATCTTTCTTAGTGCTATCAGAGTATTGATTTGCTATAAGGCAGTAGTTCTCAACCAGGACAAGGAATGGAGGGAATCTTGCCCCCCAGGAGACATTTGGAAATGTGTGGAAACATTTTTGGTGGTTGGAAGTGGTTTGTTGCTAGTATCTAGTGCAAAGAGGTCAGGGAGACTGGTAAACACCCTATGGAGCAAACGGTACCACAAGGAATTATCTTCCCTCAGATGTCAGCAGGACCACTTTTTAGAACCGTTGGCTTAATGTAAGCCTGGAGGGAAATACAGTCATCCCCATGTAGATAAGTCCCACTTTATACTCCTTCACTGAGAACAGAAAGGAGAGCAAGTAGAAGATGGTATAAAGCTCTAGGAGGTGGAGAGTAACTTTTCACTCCTTCAGAGCAGATGCACATAGTGACTTCCTTCCTGAGAGTACAAGGTGGAAAGGGGGAAAGAGTAACTTTTCAGCAGAGAAGCCTGGCAAACACGACCTCAGCCAGGTGGTCAAGTTTAGCATCCACAGTGATGTCATGTTCACAGTACATACCGCGATAAGATGTGATAAAAATGACACTTTACCTCCCAAAGCCCATGACCCCAGTCTTACCATGAGAAAAACATCAGAAGAATCCCAGTTGAGGGACATTCTACAAAACACCTGACCAGTACCCCTCAAAACTGTCAAGTTCATCAAAAACAAGGAACATCTGAGAAACTGTCACAGCCAAGGGGAGCCTAAGGGGACATGACAACTAGTTGTAATGTGGTATCCCAGATGGGATTCTGGAATGGAAACAGGACATTCGATAAAAACAAAGAAAACCTGAAAAAATACGAGACTTGTTTAATAACGTTGTATCTGTGTTGATCCATTCATTGTGACAAATGTACCACACCAATGTGACATGTGAATTGTAGAGGAGACTGGGTGTGGAGTGTGTACACACACACACACACACACACACACACACACACACACTCTACTATCTTTGCAATGTTTCTGTAAATCTAAAATTATTCTAAAATAAGATGTTTATTTTTTAAAAGATAAGGGATGTAGGAGAACTCTAAAGAAATTTCCAGCAGTTACAAAGGTCAAAAATTAAATTGCTCACACAGAGACATTACAGAAATATATAATCTACTGGACAAATGACCATTCATCAAGTCTCAATCACAGCAGTTCTATCAATCCTGCCAATGACTGGACACTTGTTTGACCACATGTTACATGTAACATGTAAAAAAGTGGGCCACAGGAAGATAGTAATCCACTCCAAGGCACAAGAGGCACACATGATATGACCGAACAGGGCCAAATGGCTTCTGATAATGCAAGCAGTGGTTTTCAAACTGTGTTCTGTTGAACCCAGGCGACCCACAAAAGTCTGGTCTAGATCTGCTTAAATATATTTTAACTATTTTTAAAACTGTAATAAAAAGCAACACTATCTCACAACTCTCTTCCAGAACCCAACACACAAGAGATCAATAACACGCATGTGATGGTTAATTTTATGTGTCAACTTGACTGGATCACGGGGTAACCAGATTTGGCTAAACATTATTTCTGGATGTGTCACAGGGTGTTTCTGGATAAAATTAGCGCTTGAATCAGTGGACTCAGGAAAGCAATTTGCCTTCCCCATGTGGGTGGGCATAGTGCAATCTGCTGAGGGGCTTAATAGAACAGAAAGGAGGCGGGAGACAGAATTTTGTCCTTCCTGCCTGGTTGCCCGAGCTGCAGCGCGGGTCTTCCCCTGCCCTGGTGATCTTGGCTCCCAGGCCTCGGGACTCAGACTTAATTACACCTCTGCACTTCCTGGGTCTTCAGCTGGGGATGGCAGATCATGGGATTTCTCATAATTTCCATAATTTCATGAGCCTTACTAAATTTCTTCACATATATATATCTATCCTATTGGTCTTGTTTCACTACAGAATGCTGGCTATTACACAAATGTGCGTTTATGTTTGGTTCCAAGATCAAAGCTTCTCCTGCCATCCCTGAATCCACCCTTGAACATCTAATAAAGCGGCATCAACTAGGAGGGATGGGGCATCACACCTTCTTACAAACTCCTGACTCTGTGTGTGCTCTCTTTGAGTAATTGTACAGGTGAAGCTTCTGTACAACATTGGGCAAATTACTTCCTCTCACACTCAGTTTCATCACAGATAAGACTGAAAAAAATATCAGAGTTGTTGGGAGGATTAAATGACCTAATGGATGCAAAGCCCTTAGCTTTGCTGCCTGGCACATAGTAAGTGCTCAATAAGTATTTGTTTGCTTTTTCTTTCTATTACACTATTTCAAGCCTGTCCTACTCACTAACCCTGCAAGAAGATTCATGTCCCCAAAACAAACCACGCTTGTTCAGACTTCCATATCTTACCTGCATCGCTCCCTCTACCTGGAACATACTCCCTTCCTCTGCAAGATGCTGCCCGGATGAGGCCACCTCCGTCCACAAAAATCTTTCCCATTCAACACCCCCAGACAGAGGCAGTCTTTCTCCACACATGTTCCCACCGTGCAATGACCACACATCTCTTACAGCTCTCATTAAGCCATGAATAGTTACTGGAGTTCTGTTTAACTAATTTATTTTTATTGGGGTAAAATTCACATCACATGAAATTAACCATTTAAAGTATATAATTTGGCGGCACTGAGTACATTCACAATATTGTGCATTCGTCAGCACTAATTCTAGACGTTTTCATCACTCCAAAAGGAAACCCTGTGCCCATGGAGCAGTCACTCCCCATTCTTTCCTCCCCTCAGCCCCCAGTGACCACTAATCATTCTGTCTCTGTGGATTTACCCAGTCTTGATATTTCATGTAAATGGAACTATTAAGTAGGTAGCTTTCGTGTCTTAAATCTTCACCTAACCTAATGTTTTTGAGGTTTATCCATGTTGTACTTAGTATCAGTACTCCATTCCTTTTTATGACTGACTTATATTCCATTGTATGGATACATACCACTTTTTTTTATCCATTCATCAGCTGATAGGCATTTGGGATGTTTCCATTTTTTGGCTATTGTAAATAGTGCTGCTGTGAACATTCATGTGTAAGTTTTCATTTGAACACCTGTTTTCAATTCTTTATTGTACATACTTAGAAGTGGAATTGCTAGGTCATCTGCTAATTCTATGTTTAACTTTTTAATTTTTTTTTTCTTTTCTTTTTGTGGTACGTGGGCCTCTCACTGTTGTGGCCTCTCCCGTTGTGGAGCACAGGCTCCAGACGTGCAGTCTCAGCGGCCATGGCTCACGGGCCCAGCCGCTCCGTGGCATGTGGGATCTTCCCGGACCAGGGCACGAACCCGCGTCCCCTGCATCGGCAGGCGGACTCTCAACCACTGCGCCACCAGGGAAGCCCTGTTTAACTTTTTGAGGAACCTCCAAACTGGTTGCCATAGTGGCTGCACTATTTTACATTCCCACTGGCATTACATAAGGGTTCCAATTTCTCCATATCCTCACCAACACTTGTTATTTTATGTTTGTTGAATTCTAGCCATCCTGGTGGGTACAAAGTGGTATCTCATGGTGGGTTTTTGGGGTTTTTTAAAGATATATATTTTTAAATGTTTTTAAAAAAATTATTTATTTTATTTATTTATTTTTGGCTGCGCTGGGTCTTCGTTGCTGTGCACGGGCTTTCTCTAGTTGCGGACAGCGGGGGCTACTCTTCCTTGCAGTGCGTGGGCTTCTCATTGCGGTGGCTTCTCTTGTGGTGGAGCACGGGCTCTAGAGCGCAGGCTCAGTAATTGTGGCACACGGGCTCACTAGCTGTGGCTCACGGGCTCTACAGCGCAGGCTCAGTAGTTGCGGTGCACGGGCTTAGTTGCTCCACGGCATGTGGGATCTTCCCGGACCAGGGCTCGAACCCGTGTTCCCTGCATTGGCAGGCAGATTCTTAACCAATGTGCCACCAGGGAAGCCCTCTCATGGTGGTTTTGACCTGCAATTCCTTAGTGACTAAAGATGTGCAGCATCTTTCCATGTGCTTGTTGACCATTTGTATATTTTCTTTGGAGAAATGTTGGTTATTGGCTTTTATATCAATCATCCCTTCCAGGCAGTAGACTCAATGATAATAGAGGACACCCTTTCTTCTTTGGGTCTTCAGTGCAAAGGGCAGCCCCTAGTAATGGCAAACATCCCAGAAAAGAACCTCCTATTTTAAAAACAGACTGAATGAGACAAGCAAAGAAAGGCCCGAAGCATTCTCCCCAATGGTAGAAACTGTAAGAACCAGGGTGAAAAGGATATCTACCTGGTGAAAAGACCACACAGACAAGGTGGAACTTCAGGTGGGACTTCAAGAATGAGCAGAATCTGATTTTAAGCCCCCATCTCCTGCTTTTGTCTCCATTAGTCCATTTGTGCGTCAGTGCAATAAACAGATCCTGAGTGATTATGTCATGGTAGGAGCCTTGCTGGGCCCCTGTTTGTTTGAGATGGGAGGTGTCTATCCTAGAGACCTCACACCTGCCCTTGGTCCCCAAGCCCCCTCCCACCCCCCTCACCTGTAGCTGCTCTGAATCATCAGATGCTTCTCTCTCTATAGGGGGAGCTCTTTATCATCTCAAGCTGATGGGCCCATCATAGGTGGAAATGAGAACAAGATGAGGGGCTCCAAGTCCTCTATTGGCTTATGAGGTTCAGAAAAACATCAGATTGAAACCTGTTGCAGATTTGTTCTCATTTTATTTTTCTTTGCCTTTGGTCACAATCTGCTTCCCACCATCTTGCAAGTCCACTCCCCCAGAGTCGGAGCTGAAACACTTGCCCTGGCTTTTTCTTTTGATTGTTCAATTAAATAGCCCTAGGAATTTCCAAAAATGTTAAGATTCTTATTTTCTTATTTCCAAATTCTTCATATCTGCAGTGCTCAATAGTGACCCTCAACTGGTCATGACCATCAGTAAAAGCTGTAATGCATATTTGTGCATACTTGCAAGTTTTAAAAAGGCTTTTTGCAAACATGAGCTCATTTATTCTTCTCCTAAGCCTGGAAGGTGTGCACGGCCCCTCCCACTTTACAAATGAGTGAATGTAGGCACAAAGCGAGATAACTTGCCCAAGCTCACACTGTCCGTAAGTCATGAAGGCAAGGTTTCATCTTAGTCCTTCCACTCTTTTTTGTTGTTGTTGTTTTTTTTGCGGTACGCAGGCCTCTCACTGTTGTGGCCTCTCCCATTGCGGAGCACAGGCTCCGGACGTGCAGGCTCAGCAGCCATGGCTCATGGGCCCAGCCTGTCCGTGGCATGTGGGATCTTCCCGGACCGGGGCATGAACCCGTATCCCCTGCATCGGCAGGCGGACTCTCAACCACTGAGCCACCAGGGAAGCCCAGTCCTTCCACTCTTAAAGCTCCTGAGATTCCTACTTCCCCATCAGAGCCTTACAGAAATGATAGACTAGGAACAAATGATAAATGATACACAGGACAGAATTACTCAGCAATATTCTTTTCTAACAGGTTAGTAAAAGTTAAAATTTGCTGAGCGGAGTTCCCTGCCTTAGTTTCCAATTCCCTTAACGTTTTTCGTATTTAATTTTTTGGACGCCAATTTCTTGGCAAATGATCCAAACAAAATTTCAAACCTAATCTGTACCCTTCATGAAATGACTGCTTTTCCCCAAATAGTCCCTGGGCAAACAGTTACATGTTGTGCTCGATGACCAGGGACACAGCTGGCGAAAACCTCCATATAAAGTTTCTCTATTTGCTGAGACGGTTTCGTGCTTGGTCCTCATGGATTGCTCTTAATAATTCAGTCACGCACTCCTCTGCAGTATATTGCTTCCACAACGCTAATTTAAACCACGCCAGTGTGCTTGCAATATGACTGACAATAGCCAAAATTAAAAAAAAAAAGAATTCATTCTTCAAATTAAATGTATACTATTCATCTGTGAACATCATGCTTGGGTTGCTAGTCAAAAATTTTCTTGCCATCTTTTCTCCCCCACTGCCTCCACTGCACCACACACACACGTACAAAATGCCCGTTGGACAATTTCCAAGCATCTAACATACACTTTACTGAAACAGGCTGGATTGGACCACACACACAATAGCAAATTGCCTAAATAAGTCAGATGCATAAGCAACAGCCACTCAAGTGCAGAGAATGTTTAAACTTTAGGGAAAAAAAACAATAAATTAAAGCACAGCTTTTCTTCTAAAGTGATTCCTTATTGAGGCTTCTGCTCTGGATTAGGAGGTTGTGTCAGAGTGGTGTACATATCTGGGGCCCACCATGAACTCTCTTTCTCCCGGACAAGTCAACTGGCTCCCTGGGGAGGCGCACCCCCAAGAAACAGAGGGTCCATGCCTAGCTCCAGCGGGAAGGACCAGAGCTTGGGCTACATGATCCTGCAGTTTCCTAGGGTAGCTTTTAAAATCCTTTGAGAAAAAGCCTCTGGGATTTCAGGTCATCCTTCGTAAAGGTTCTCAAAGCTGACCTGCCTTACTTGCCTACCTGCCAGATATGAGGCACCAAATATGGCCAGAGTTTTCTTTTGAAAACATAAGTACCCTTGTCACACCCATTCTTCTCATTGCAGAACCCAAACCCTCACTGTGACCTGCAAGGCCACCTGTGATCAGGCACCTGCCAACCCTTCGAATCTCCCTCCTGCCACCTCTTCGGCCACACTCGATTCTTTCCTGTTTCATCCAATCCCCCAAGCCTGTTCCTGCCCTGGGACCTCCTCCCCACTGGGCCCTCTGTTTGGAACTCTTTCTCAGGACAATCGCAGGGCTGGCTCCTCCTCTTCTGTACGTCTCAGCTGGCATGGTGCCTCCGCTGAGGGTTCCTGAGCTCTAGGGTAGACTGGATTATGGTTCCCAGCTCTCTTTTCCCAGTAAGACGATTATACGTCCATACTCCTGCCGGGTGTGTTTTCAGCACTACTCACTGTAGGCAGGGCAACTTTTCTCCACTGACATCGGTCACATGATTTGCTTTGGTCCTAAAATGTGGGTGTAAGTGACAGTGGGCCACGTCTGAGTTGGGGCCCTAAGACTTATTATATGCTTCCACTCACCCACTTCTTCTGCTGAAAAGAATGTGCCTAGATAATCACCCGTCCCAGGTGAATGAAGAGCCTATAAACAAAGGAGGAACCTAAAAATAAATCCTTGTTGAAATAAGCCACTGAGATTTTAAGGCTGATTGCTACATTGCAAAATAAGCTACCACACTGTGCAACCTAAAATAGCCCCTCAGGCTCTACTACATCACTTTGTTTTCAGGATAGTGTTTATAACCCTAATATATATTTTTTAATTTATTTGTTTATTGCCTATTTTCCTCTACTATACTTTCCCTGAGGGCCTGGTATTCTAAGCCCCTAACAGAGTACCTTACACACATTAGGCACTCAATAAATATTTGTTACATGAATAAATCAGATCCCAATTCTTTTCTGTTTTTTTTTAACATCTTTATTGGAGTATAATTGCTTTAAAATGGTGTTAGTTTCTGCTTTATAACAAAGTGAATCAGCTATACATATACATATATCCCCATATCTCCTCCCTCTTTCGTCTCCCTTCCACCCTCCCTATCCCACCCCTCTAGGTGGTCACAAAGCACCAAGTTGATCTCCCTGTGCTATGCGGCTGCTTCCCACTAGCTATCTATTTTACATTTGGTAGTATATATAAGTCCATCCCACTCTCTCACTTCGTCCCAGCTTACCCTTCCCCTTCCCCGTGTCCTCAAATCCTTTCTCTACATCTGCGTCTTTATTCCTGTCCTGACCCTGGGTTCTTCAGAACCGTTTTTTGTTTGTTTGTTTTAGATTCCATATATATGTGTTAGCATACGGTATTTGTTTTTCTCTTTCTGACTTACTTCACTCTGTATGACAGACTCTAGGTCCACCCACCTCACTACAAATAACTCAATTTCGTTTCTTTTTATGGCTGAGTAATATTCCATTGTATACATGTGCCACATCTTCTTTATCCATTCAACTGTCGATGGACACTTAGGGTGCTTCCATGTCCTGGCTATCGTAAAAACTTCTGCAATGAATTTTGTGGTACATGACTCTTTTTGAGTTATGGTTTTCTCAGGGTATATGCCCAGTAGTGGGATTGCTGGGTCATATGGTAGTTCTATTTTTAGTTTTTTAAGGAACCTCTATACTGTTCTCCATAGTGGATGTATCAATTTACATTCCCACCAACAATCCAAGAAGGTTCCCTTTTCTCCACACCTCCTCTCCAGCATTTATTGCTTGTAGATTTTTTGATGATGGCCATTCTGACTGGTGTGAGGTGATACCTCATTGTGGTTTCAATTTGCATTTCTCTAATGATTAGTGATGTTGAGCATCCTTTCATGTGTTTGTTGGCCATCTGTATATCTTCTTTGGAGAAATGTCTATTTAGGTCTTCTACCCATTTTTGGATTGGGTTGTTTTTTTTTTTTGATATTGAGCTGCATGAACTGCTTGTATATTTTGAGATTAATCCTTTGTCAGTTGCTTCATTTGCAAATATTTTCTCCCATTCTGAGAGCTGTCTTTTCATCTTCTTTATGGTTTCCTTTGCTGTGCAAAAGATTTTAAGTTTCATTAAGTCCCATTTGTTTATTTTTGTTTTTCTTTCCACTTCTCTAGGAGGTGGGTAAAAAGGATCTTGCTGTGATTTATGTCATAGAGTGTTCTGCCTATGTTTTCCTCTAAGAGTTTTATAGTGTCTGGCCTTACATTTAGGTCTTTAATCCATTTTGAGCTTGTTTTGTGTATGGTGTTAGGGAGTGTTCCAATTTCATTTTTTTATATGTTGCTGTCCAGTTTTCCCAGCACCACTTATTGAAGAGGCTGTCTTCTCCATTGTATATTCTTGCCTCCTTTATGAAAGATAAGGTGACCATATGTGCGTGAGTTTATCTCTGGCCTTTCTATCCTGTTCCATTGATCTATATTTCTGTTTTTGTGCCAGTACCATACTGTCTTGATTACTGTAGCTTTGTAGTATAGTCTGAAGTCAGGGAGACTGATTCCTCCAGCTTCGTTTTTCTTTCTCAAGATTGCTTTGGCTATTCGGGGTCTTTTGTGTTTCCATACAAATTGTGCAATTTTTTGTTCTAGTTCTGTGAAAAATGCCATTGGTAGTTTGATAGGGATTGCATTGAATCTGTAGATCATTTTGGGTAGTACAGTCATTTTCACAATGTTGATTCTTCCAATCCAAGAACATGGTATATCTCTCCATCTGCTGGTATCTTTAATTTCTTTCATCAGTGTCTTATAGTTTTCTGCATACAGGTCTTTTTTCTCCTTAGGTAGATTTATTCCTAGGTATTTTATTCTTTTTGTTTCAGTGGTAAATGGGAGTGTTTCCTTAATTTCTCTTTCAGATTTTTCATCATTAGTGTATAGGAATGCAAGAGATTTCTGTGTATTAATTTTGTATCCTGCAACTTTACCAAATTCATTGATTAGCTCTAGTAGTTTTCTGGTAGTATCTTTAGGATTCTCTATGTATGGTATCATGTCATCTGCAAACAGTGACAGCTTTACTTCTTCTTTTCCGATTTGGATTCCTTTTATTTCTTTTTCTTCTCTGATTGCTGAGGCTAAAACTTCCAAAACTATAGTGAATAATAGTGGTGAGAGTGTCTTGCTCCTGATCTTCAAGGAAATGCTTTCAGTTTTTCACCATTGAGAACCAAAGTTGGCTGTGGGTTTGTCATATATAGCCTTTATTATGTTGAGGTAAGTTCCCTCTATGCCTACTTTCTGGAGGGTTTTTATCATAAATGGGTGTTGAATTTTGTCGAAAGGTTTTCTGCATCTATTGAGATGATCATATGGTTTTTCTCCTTCAATGTGTTAATATGGTTTATTGCATTGATTGATTTGTGTATATTGAAGAATCCTCGCATCCCTGGGATAAACCCCACTTGATCATGGTGTATGATCCTTTTAATGTGCTGTTGGATTCTGTTTGCTAGTATTTTGTTGAGGATTTTTGCATCTATGTTCATCAGTGATATTGGCCTGTAGTTTTCTTTCTTTGTGACATCTTTGTTTTGTTTTAGTATCAGGGTGATGGTGACCTTGTAGAATGAGTTTGGGAGTGTTCCTCCCTCTGCTATATTTTGGAAGAGTTTGAGAAGGACAGGTGTTAGCTCTTCTCTAAATGTGTGATAAAATTTGCCTGTGAAGCCATCTTGTCCTGGGCTTTTGTTTGTTGGAAGATTTTTAATCACAGTCTCAATTTCAGTGCTTGTGGTTGGTTGGTTTATATTTCCTATTTTTTCCTGGTTCAGTCTCAGAAGGTTGTGCTTTTCTAAGAATTTGTCCATTTCTTCCAGATTGTCCATTTTTTTGGCATATAGTTTTTGTAGTAATCTCTCATGATCCTTTGTATTTCTACAGTGTCAGTTGCTACTTCTCCTTTTTCATTTCTAATTCCACTGATGTGAGTCTTCTCCCTTTTTTTCTTGATGAGTCCAGCTAATGGTTTATCAATTTTGTTTATCTTCTCAAAGTACCAGCTTTTAGTTTCATTGATCTCTGCTATCCTTTCCTTTTTTTCTTTTTCATTTATTTCTGATCTGATCTTTATGATTTCTTTCCTTCTGCTAACCTTGGTTTTTTTTGTTCTTGTTTCTCTATTGCTTTCGGTGTAAGGTTAGGTTGTTTATTTGAGATGTTTCTTGTTTCTGGAGGTAGGATTGTATTGCTATCAACTTCCCTCTTAGAACAGCTTTTGCTGCATCCCATAGGTTTTGGGTCGTCGTGTTTTCATTGTCATTTGTTTCTAGGTAATTTTTGATTTCCTCTTTGATTTCCTAGTGATCTCTTGGGTATTTAGTAGTGTATTGTTTAGCCTCCACGTGTTTGTATTTTTTACAGATATTTTCCTGTAATTGATATCTAGTCTCATAGCGTTGTGGTCGGAAAAGATAACTTGATACGATTTCAATTTTCTTAAATTTACCAAGGCTTGATTTGTGACCCAAGATATGATCTGTCTTGGAGAATGTTCCATGTGCACTTGAGAAGAAAGTGTATTCTGTTGCTTTTGGATGGAATGTCCATCCCATTAACATCAATTACGTCCATCTTGTTTAATGTATCATTTAAAGCTTGTGTTTCCTTATTTGTTTTCATTTTGGATGATCTGTCGATTGGTGAAAGGGGGTGTTAAAGTCCCCTACTATGATTGTGTTACTGTTGATTTCCCCTTTTATGGCTGTTAGCATTTGCCTTATGTACTGAGGTGCTCCTATGTTGGGTGCATAAATATGTACAATTGTTATATCTTCTTCTTGGATTGAACCCTTGATCAATATGTAGTGTCCTTCTTTGCCTCTTGTAACAGTCTTTATTTTAAAGTCTATTTTGTCTGATATGAGAATTGCTACTCCAGCTTTCTTTTGATTTCCATTTGCATGGAATATCTTTTTCCATCCCCTCACTTTCAGTCTGACTGTGTCCCTAGGTCTGAAGTGGGCCTCTTGTAGACGGCATATATACGGGTCTTGTTTTTGTATCCATTCAGCCAGTCTGTGTCTTTTGGTGGGAGCATTTAATCCATGTACATTTAAGGTAATTATCGATATGTATGTCCCTATTACCATTTTCTTAATTGTTTTGAATTTGTTATTGTAAGTCTTTTCCTTCTCCTGTGTTTCCTGCCTAGAGAAGTTCCTTTAGCATTTGTTGTAAAGCTGGTTTGGTGGTGCTGAATTCTCTTAGCTTTTGCTTGTCTGTAAAGGTTTTAATTTCTCTGTCGAATCTGAATGAGATCCTTGCTGGGTCGAGTAATCTTGGTTGTAGCTTTTTCCCTTTCATCACTTTAAATATGTCCTGCCACTACCTTCTGGCTTGCAGAGTTTCTGTGGAAAGATCAGCTGTTAACCTTATGGGGATTCCCTTTTAAGTTATTTGTTGTTTTTCCCTTGCTGCTTTTAATATTTTTTCTTTGTATTTAATTTTTGATAGTTTGATTCATATGTGTCTTGCCTTGTTTCTCCTTGGATTTATCCTGTATGGACTCTCTGTGCTTCCTGGACTTGATTGACTATTTCCTTTCCCATGTTAGGGAAGTTTTCAACTATAATCTCTTCAAATACTTTCTCATTCCCTTTCTTCTTCTCTTCTTCTTCTGGGACCCCTATAATTCGAATGTTGGTGCGTTTAATGTTGTCCCAGAGGTCTCTAAGAGTGTCCTCAATTCTTTTCATTCTTTTTTCTTTATTCTGCTCTGCAGTGCTCATTTCCACTCTTTTATCTTCCACGTCGCTTATTTGTTTTTCTGCCTCAGTTATTCTGCTATTGATTCCTTCTAGAGAATTTTTAATTTCTTTTATTGTATTGTTCATCATTGTTTGTTTGCTCTTTAGTTCTTCTAGGTCCTTGTTAAGTGCTTCTTTTATTTTCTCCCTTCCATTTCCAAGATTTTTGGATCATCTTTACTATCATTACTCTGAATTCTTTTTCAGGTAGACTGCCTATTTCCTCTTCATTTGTTTGGTCTGGTGTGTTTTTACCTTGCTCCTTCATCTGCCCTGTTTCTCTGTCTTCTCATTTTGCTTAACTTACTGTATTTGGGGTCTCCTTTTCACAGGCTGCAGGTTCGTAGTTCCTGTTGTTTTTGGTGTCTGTCCCCAGTGGCTAAGGTTGGTTCAGTGGGCTGTGTAGGCTTCCTGGTGGAGGGGACTGGTGCCTGTGTTCTGGTGGATGAGGCTGGATTTTGCCTTTCTCGGGGACAGGACCGCATCCAGTGGTGTGTTTTGGGGTGTCTGTGACATTCTGATTTTAGGCAGCCTCTCTGCTAATGGGTAGGGTTGTGTTCCTGTCTTGCTAGTTGTTTGGCATAGCGTGTCCAGCACTGGAGCTTGCTGGTTGTTGAATGTAGCTGTGTTTTAGCATTGAGACAGAGATCTCTGGGAGAACTTTCACCGTATGATATTACGTGGAGCCAGGATATCTCTGGTGGACCAATGTCCTGAAGTTGGCTCTCCCACCTCAGAGGCTCACGCCTGACACCTGGCCGGAGCACCAAGACCCTGTCAGCCACACGGCTGGGTAGCGTCAGATGGCAGGAGTACCAGGGAGCCCTCAGGAAGAGAAGTAGGCAGCAGAGAAGGGGCTGCCCAGGCCTGCATCTGCCGCAGCTCCAACCCCTCCATGAGGAAGCGCTTGCATGAAGAGAGCCCTCCCACTCCACGCGCAGCCCGGAGACAGAGCCACAGCCGCGCCCAACACTCTTCCTGTGAGATCCCAGCCACCGAGATCCCAATTCTTACCTTTGGGAGAATTTGTGTGTTTTCCAATCTGAAGACCTAAGCTCTCTAAGGCCTGAAGGAAAAGCACTATTTTTATTATTTAAGAAGGTAACTAACAAACAACATAATATAAATATCTGAGGCACCTTCATCAGAACTCTAGATGTTCCCAGGAAACCAGTGAACAACTGGTTATGTCCCATAGTAGGAGAATAATAACTGTCTAACTTTGACACCAGGGCTAAGAGTACCATGATGATAATGACAGTGATGATGGTGGTGGTGATGTGGTGTGGTGGTGGTGGGGGTGGTGGTGATGGTGGTAGTAGTGATGGTAGTAATGGCAATTCAGGTCAATTACTCCAACCCAGCTATTTGGGATTGACACTACTATACCCTCAAAACTTGTAGGGGGTATTAGTATCCACTGACAGTTCATGGTAAGGAAACCTCTACTGAATCTACAATGTCAATTACTATACATGGGGTAGGGACAAAAGTAGGCAGGGTCCCGGTGCTCATGAAATTCACAGGCTCGTGGAGGAGAGAGATTAATAATCACATGAATAAAACTTTAAAATTGTAAGTATATACCAACTATACCCCAATAAAAATTAAAAATAAAGAAATAAAAATGAAATTGTAAGTATAAAAAGGGCTGCAAAGTGGCGGTACAGCAACACAGAATCTGTTAGGAAGGAATTCAACCCAGCCAGGAAATCCGTGCCTGAGCAGTGGTAAGAAATTGGGAACTACAGGGTGAATGAGACTCAACCAAGCAAAGAAGGAGTGAAAGAGGGTTCCAGACTGAGGGAAGAGTGTGACAAGAGGCTATGGCATAATGGGCAGAAAGAAGATCAGCTTGGCTGCAGGGGAGAGAGCATGGACAAATCTAGTTTAAGATAAGAGTACAGAGGATAGAAAGGGCCAGACTCAACAAGGCCCTGTAGGTAAAGTCAAGGAATTCCATCTTTATTCTAAATTAAAAAAAAACACTGGAGAATTTTAAGCCATGGGGTCACGTGACCAGCTTTGCCATTTGAAAGGCCCAGTCTGGCTGCCTTGTGGTGAGTGGGTAGCGGGGGAAGGGGGTTCCTGGAGCAGCCTGGACTAGTGTGGTAGTGGTAGAATTACCAGAACTATTTAGGAGATAAAATGGGGCTGAACTAGATCTGGGGTGGAGATGAAGAGCTAATTCCCCATTTCCTGGCTTGTGTAATGGAATAGATGGTGGTAATACTCACTGAGATAGAAAACACTAGGAAAACAACAGGTCTGGGGAGTGAAAATCTGTCTGGACATGTTGTGTTTGAGCTTCCTTCAAGAGATCCAAGAGAAAATAGCAAGTACACCATCAGACATTCAGCTGAAAGACAACGTCTGATAGGAAGAAGGTGGTGAGTCCCCTACTCAGTGGTGGTCATGGTAGCTGTGGGTATGAATGAGGTGCTCCAGGAAGAGACAGTAAGGAGATAAAAGGGTCTCTGGTGCACAGTTGATTTACAATGTTGTGTTAGTTTCAGGTGTACAGCAAAGTGAATCAGTTGTAAATCAACTATACTCCAATAAAAATTTAAAATGAAGTGAATAAAAATCCTTTGGGACCAGCACCTCACTCTAAAAGAAAAAAATGCGGGGTCTGGTGCAACCTTGCAAAACCCAATATTTCCTAGCCAGGGAGTAGGTTAGCCTCCTAAAAGACAGGGAGGGTCAGCCAGAAGACAAGGAGGAAATGGGAAAGAGCTGGTGCCTGGTGACCTAGGGATGGGAGGGAGGCGTGAACGTTTCCCCTAGGAGCCACCACCCGACGCCACTCCCCAAATCCCCACTACACATGTTGAAGAATCTGCTTCATTTATTTGAAGTTTTAAAATATATATACTAATAATAAAACTTTCAAGAGCAATAGTAGCTATGAATAGGACCAGTTCCCTCCTGTTTGGGTGAAAGCAGTATTTGATTCCTAGAGAAAAGCTTCCTGAACAACAACAAAAATTCTTACCTACTGGATGATGTTGGAAGTGTCCCAATATCACTACTAAAGGTAAGTCACTGATTCAAGTCAAACAGTGGTGCCAACTGCAGAGATTAGCTCCCACCCCTACAATCAAAATGTATTTTTTAAGATGTGTCACTGTCAAGTATTCTCCTAGGGTCATAGGTTTGGGAAGAAGGAGAGCATCTGGGGGTAGGAAGGACCCTGGGAGGAATCAAGTAGGTAGGATAAGCTCAGGATTTAGACCGTGAAGACCACATTCCAGTCCTGCCCCAGCCCCTTGATATCTGCTCAGCTCAGGCAAGTCACTTAACTGTTCTTCAGAACCTCAGTATTTCCATCTGCAAAACAGGATCCACCTCCAGGGCCTGACACACAATAGAAGCACAAGAAGTATTTCTGGGATGAATGGACAAAGGCATGAATCAATCACATTGAAAGCATTAATCCTATTTTTTTACAGCTGGAATCTGAGCTCAGAGAAAGGAGAGACCTGCTGAAGGTCATGCTTGGTAGAAGGTGGAGAAGAGATTCAAACCAAGGTCTGTTTCATTCTCAAGCCCACAATTTCTCTAGGTCATTATTCTATCTGCCAAGAGAAATCTGGAGTCTGTATGTCTGTGAAAGGCACAGCATTCCTTGGAATAAAAATCCATGCTCTTAAAAAAAAAAAAAAAAAAAAAAAAAAAAAAAAAAATCCATGCTCTTGTGTGGCCTGTAAGATTTTGCCATTTTTCTGACCTCATCTCATACCAGGCTCCTCACTCAAGCTCCAGCCTCATTAGCTCCATCTTTGTCCCTCAAACACACAAAGCTTGCTCCCACCCCAGGGCCTTTGCACTCGCTCCTTGCCGTAACTGGAGCACTCTTCTCCCAAGTCTTCCTAAAGGTGGCATTTTCTTATCATTCAAATCTCAGTTTAAATAGCGGGTCAAGGAAAAGGCATTCCCTGACAACGTCAGCTACAGGAGCCTCTTTTCTCCACCTGTCCCGCCTCAGTCATTCTCTAGTCCACTTGCCTGTTTTAACTTCTTTGCAGTGTTTATCAATAGCTGAGCTTATCTCATCTGTATTTACATGTTTATCGTTGGCACATCCCGCAACCCTACAAGAGTAAAAGCTTCATAAGAGACCAATGCATCTTCAACAACGAGAATAGCAGGAGGCACATAGTAGGTGTTCAATGACTACTTATTGCACGAATAGTGTTATTTCTATAACAATTGTTTAAATCCATTTCTGCTCTAGATTTAAAAGAGGAAAAAATCCTCTTCTCAGAAGCAGTCGCTCTATGTTGAAACTATAATGAATAGATTTAAAAGCTTGTTACAAGGACTCAAATGAAATGAGATTATATTTTATTTTTATTCAAAATCCAGATTACAGTGACATCATTCATTCTTTAAAAAAAAATATTTGTTGCACACCTACTATGTCCTAGAATTGGGCTTCTGACAATGACCTCATAGAACTTAAAGGATGATGTTTAAATGTAATTACAAGAAAGCCTGGCAAGCATTGTGATGGGGAAAGTACCAGCCTCACAGAGCAGGGCCACCTAATCTAACACAGGAGTCAGGGAAGGTGGGGATGGAGAGGTGACATTTAAGCTGAGAACTCAAGGAAAAGGTAGGGAAGTCTGCCTTTTCCTTGTGGAGGAAATGCAAGTGTGAGGGTGAATTTAGGGGCCCAGCAAACCCCTAGATAAGCCTGGCCATCAGGCATCTACCAACATATGAAACACAAAGCACTCCACATTTTGTGAAGCAGATAGTCACCTGGGTAATTTTCTCTTTCTTTTTTATCCCTGCCTCTCCTGGCCACTCCACGCAGCAGGTGGATTCTTAGTTCCCCAATCAGGGATCGAACCCGTGCCCCCTTCCGTGGAAGCGTGGCATCCTAACCATTACACCGCCAGGGAAGTCCCTATATTTCCATTTTTGATAAAGACACAAATACAGAGAAATAGTTCTCTACTCTTAAAAAAAAAAAAGAGTATAATGATACATTACAGACTGACATTCAGCCTCAGGGGCAGGCAGTAACAGGGAGTGATGGCAACTGTGAAATCAGGGCAAGCACCTAACCAGGCCCTGGGTGGACCCAGTGTTGATAGAACTTTTCCAGATAAGCTAGAAATACAGATTTTTATTTTTAAAACATTCTTTTATACCGACTCAGAAAATATTTAAACAGTATGTCAACCAAGCAAAACACACTTCCAGGGAGGATCAGGCCTATGGGTCTATAAGATGGGATAAAAAAAAAAAATTTCTTTTTTTTTCTTTTTTTTTTTTGCGGTACGTGGGCCTCTCACTGTTGTGGCCTCTCCCGTTGCGGAGCACAGGCTCCGGACGCGCAGGCTCAGCGGCCATGGCTCACGGGCCCAGCTGCTCCGCGGCATGTGGGATCTTCCCGGACCGGGGCACGAACCCGCGTCCCCTGCATCGGCAGGCGGACTCTCAACCACTGTGCCACCAGGGAAGCCCAAAAAAAAAAAATTTCTAAACACACTGAATTTGAATTTGATAGGATCGGTACTATTTGAAACCACCACTCTTCCTGCAAGTGCCCACCAGGCAGTCATAACAATAATCTACTCAGTAATAGAAGGTAGAAGGTAACGAGAAAGAGTTTTACTAGAAGTTTTCAATAATGGCATAATACTGATATTCTAAATCTTTTCAAAATGACTATAGTATCATATCTATACACAGGCTAAACCCAATGGAGAATTACTAGGATTCTAAGTGCAAAAACGTGTTAACATTTTTTTTAAGTGTCTAATTGCAGACATGTAGATTCAGAGAAAAACGTATGAGGTCAATGCTAAGTGTATCAGTCTAGCACTAGAAATTTAAACATGACATGGAATGCCACAAAGCAGGTAATTTAGTCCCTCCCTGCCATCTTAGAATGGGGGTGGTCTTTCCTTACATATTTTTTTCTCCATTTTACAAGTTTGAGCTCCATTGAGCAAATGCTTTCTGTTCAACTCTCCAACTCAAACACCCTTGTCATTCTTCAGCAAGAGCTCTATTTAGAAGTTCCCAGAGAAATGAAAGTGAGAAAAGTCGGTTCATAAAGGGAATGGATATAAAGAGTTCCATTAATACAGCTGCTGGGCTTGGACACTCAACAGGGCCAGATAATGTGTTTTATTTGGACCTGTCCTCTGCTGTGTGCTGGCGATAAGGAGGTACTTGAAGCTCAGACACTCTCTGTACTACGCGAACTCAGCCCCTATTGATTCTGAAACAATGCTCCCTTTCAGATCACACCCACATAAGTGAATAATAATGAGGTGATACAGGGGAGAAATTGTGGTATGGAGCTTAGAGCAAAAGGAGGCAGCACAGTGGGGCTTTATTTCAGGTGTTGCTCATGCCTTGTTGAGTCACTGTGGCCGATTCATTTAACCTCACCATCCCCTCTTTTTTCTGCAAAATAGGGCTGGAGCGCTTGCTCGCAGCTGCGATACTTCTGCACATCTCACGAGAACTCTGTTAGAAGACCTGAACTCTCATCTGATGGCAAAGCTTGGTGACCAGTCTCCATACAGCCCGTGGGGGCACCAAGCAGAGTTTCAGAATCGGATCTGGAAGGGATCTCAACGGGCACCTCGTCCAGCTTGGGTACCACACCCACAGCCAATCCCAGGCTCCGCCAACGGCTTCCACAACTTTTTTTTTTCTTTTTATTGGAGTGTAGTTGATTTACAATGCTGTGTTAGTGTCAGGTGTACAGCACAGTGAATCAGTTATACATATACATATGTCCACTTTTTTTAGATTCTTTTCCCATATAGGCCATTACAGAGCATTGAGTAGAGTTCCCTGTGCTATGTAGTAGGTCTTTATTAGTTACCTATTTTATACATAGTAGAGTGTATATGTCAATCCCAACATCCCAGTTTATCCCCCGCACCTTGCCCCCTGACAACCATAAGTTTGTTATCTACCTCTGTAACTCTACGTCTGTTTTGTCGATAATGGCTTCCACAACTTGACTTCACCTGCGGAGACCGCTGCTCCACTGTCATGCCCCCATCACCCCTCACTCTTTCCGCTCCACCACACTGGACCTCTGCAACCTCGTTCCAGCCTCCTAACTTTGCACCTCTTATTTTCCCTGTGCCTGGGCTGCCACTCCCTCAAAGTGTCACAGGGCTCAGCTCAATGTCACCCTCTCAGTAAACTTCCCTACCATGCTGTGTAACGTTCCTCCTCTGTCACCCTCTGCCATGTTACTATCTACCATTTTCTACAGGACACACATCACTATCAAAAATGATCTTGGAAATTATTTTGGGGGTTGTTTTATTTCAGTCTCCCCTCCTCGAACAAAAGCGTCATGAGGGCAGGACTTCCCTGTCCTGTCCACAAGTGGATAGACCCAGTGCCTGGAATCATACCTGGCAAAATCTCAGATGCCTTTGGAAGTCAGACCAGTGACAGCAATGAGTGATGAGGACCGAGTGTAAGGCAAGAAGGAGGAACATTCACTTCTATAAGTCCACGTTCTACGACAAGCATTCAATGTTGAAATCGTACTGCAGGTCGAACAAAACACATCAGGAAGCTGAAAGCTCTCTCTGCCACCAACTCCGACTTGGCCCGTACGCCTTCAAGTACAGTTCCCATGTGGGTTTTGGGTTTCGGTTTGTTTTGTTTTCGGTGATTATGTCTCACCACTGGCAAATACATTCAACCAAAGATCCAACTGGGTTTGTTTTCCAATTTGCCTTCAAAACACAGCTACCTTCTTTCAGAAAATGCAAATGGAATTTGAAATCAAATTTTAATAAGATAGCTAAGGAATTAGAACAGGAAGACATTAAGAACAGCAGAGTATCAAAAAAGATCAATGATGGGAGTGGGCAGAGTGTACTCGCTGGTTTATTTCTACATGATTTAGCCTCTGATCCCCACCAGGTTCAGGCTATCAGGAGAGAGAAATTTCTTTCTCGAGTCTCGGGGCATGCACTGACTGACACGTGCCACCAGAAGCAGGAAACTACGTCAACTGGGATTAAACATTTTGCTATAGGTAACCCACAATCAGTGTGATCCCCATGGAGATCTCTGAAATAGACATATAATCACCAGCAGTTGCAAAACCCTGTAAGATAAGACATTCATAGCCCTCAAGCACATTTTGGGCAGATCTGAAATCAGAATACTCTTCTGAGGTTGGAAAATTTGGGTATTTCTCTAGCTCAGAAAAAAATTGAAAAATGGAAGTTTATATCCTTAGAAAGACTGTTTGCTCTGGGTTTTCTGTTCAATCCAAACCAAAAAGCAATGGAAATACATCAGAAGCAGGGCTGTATGTTTCATCCCAATTTCCCCTGTGGTTGGGTACTTTTGTGCAGGCAGAGACCTTTAAAGTCTTGGGGTCTACTTCTCCAAATAAAATTAGACCTCTGCAGCTCTTCCTTCACTAACCGGTATAATGCATGAATGGAATTAATCTGAAGCTTCAGTTCTCTACATTTCTGAAATTAGAAATGGATGTGAAGGGAGAAAAGCTAAACTCACTGAAAATCAAACACTGATAACCCAGTAGGATTCCTCTACCCTCCCGAATACTTTGGTCGGGAGAAGTTTGAGTGTCAGCTCTTTAATAAAAATGATTTGGGGGCTACACAATACTCCTTAAATTTTGCCAACACCGAGTGATGACTGAAAGTATTTTTGATCTACAGACTTAAGTCGGCTTCAAAGCAATGTCTTTCCTAGCCCGCTGGGGCCATCAGGTATAGGCAGTGATCTGCCCAGTCTTTAAAAGAAAATCAGAAACTCTTAGGATCATGACCACCCTGACAAAGCCATCGCCCCATTTCATGCAGCCTAACGTGGATTAATCTACATGAAGACACCCCCTCCCTCGCTTCAACGACTCTCCTCCATCTGGAAACAAGACTTCAAGCAGAAATGCAAAAGCCCTGGCAAAGCTGCTTAGACTTTGGCATTCCCACAATTCCATTGTTTGGTCCAGTTTGGGAAGGTCAGAGGAGGAGAGTTGACAGGGGCACAGAGCTCTGAGTTACAAAGCCCCGGGCTCCCATTGTTCCCAGCGTCAGCTCCCTCTCTCCTCTCTCTGAAGTGGCGGGACCCCCAACGCCCTTTGCAGGCCCCTCTGTCTTTGAAATGCTCAGGCATCTGCTCTGCATGATGTTGTGGGAGGGGTATTTAGGTTCACTGAGACAAAGGTCCCGGCAGCTCAACGCCCTCTCTGCAGGACCTGAACAACAGACAAGAAAAGAGCCAGCCTGGCCTGAAGCCCTTGCCCTGGTGGCAGACTTTTAAATAAAGTCCTCGGGTATCTGCATCCCTTTGGACTCGTTCAGTCAAATGGGCTAAACGTTAGTAGTGTCTCTATTATGGCTTTATGCTCTCCCAGGCAGCAGCTTGGAGGGAAGCAGGGAGGGGACACAGACATTGATACCCTTTCCCCCTCTCTTGCTCTGAGCTGCAAACCCTGACAGTGGAAAAAGACAGCTGGAGAAAGCAGCAGAAATCTACTTTGCCTCCTATTGCCATTCAGAGGTTTATAAGAGGAAGGTGGAGAGGAACTGGAATGGGGTGAGACCCAGACTACGAATGGGAGACAAACCATTGCAAAGCCATAAAACCTTCTTTGGGGGTACAGGTCATAAGAAGAGGGCACGTGTAGGAGTCTTCTTGGAAAAGGCTTTTTGCAGTTTCATGTTGAGTTTGACACAGATGTTGGCAGTTGCGTTGAGTTTTTACAGATTTTAAAGTTGGAAATAGTCGATGGGTCCTGAAAGCATTTCTAACCCCCCACTGTTAACCAGGAATAAATGCATTACTGATTCTCAGGAGTTTCTCTCCTGGCAAAGTCGTCTTTATCAGAGAGAAAAAATATATATATTTATCACTTGTCAAGTTACAAAACTCCCGCTGATTCTAAAAGAAAAATAGTCAATTTTCTTGATCCAATTACCCAGAAAATTGATGGGCAAGGAGAGAGCTTATCGCAGGACTGATCCAAGGCTGGCCGGCTCCCTTGGTCAGATATTCTTCGAGTATTACCAACCCGTTTCTCTTTGTTTGGGACAAACCACCAGAGAATGACACTGGGGTAAGTCTGAGGGGTTTCCTGGGAAGTGAATAGACAGGCGCTTGTGAAAGACCGCCAGGGACCCTCTATCTGGACCTTCAGCTGCCTGTAATCAGCGAGCCTATGAATGACTCAGGATGCCAGCGGATGGCAGAAAAGCCAGCTAGATGGCTGGGGAGAGCGAGTGCCTGGGCTGTGCTGTCCACGTCAGCTACCACGGGGCAGCTGAAATTGAATACGCAGTCCTGTAAATTGGTCACAGAAACACAGTTCAGAAGGAGAAAGCAAGTCAGAATGATCAAAAGCAAGAGGGCCTGATACCAATGGACACCTCGGTAAAACAGCTGTAAAATTTGAGCCACTGCCAGGATCCCGGCAGAGATATCTGAGGACCTCCGTTTATACACAGAGCTGGAGTCTGGAGAGGGGGCCATGAAGATGGCTTTGTTTGGGGGATTGTGGTTTTCAATCTGACAGTGACAACGCAGTTTTCTTTAATTCTATCAATACGTGGATTCGCCTCTTTTAAATCTGGGGGAATCATCCAGCACATATAACTTCTTCAAGCCTCTGCAGATTTTTAATATTAGCTTCACAGTTTTAATTAAATACAGTATAGCACGTCAGGTATTTGAATTATGGAAGATGAACACATGAAACATGTTTATTTTGAATTATCAGAATATTTGGGGTTCTCTGGAGAGGAAGAAGCAGGAAGTAGGGGGCATCTGCTGCCACCCCGAGCCCTCACCCCCAGCGACAGTCGGGGTTGACCCTGTTCAGAGCCTGGGCAGGCATTTCCTGGGAATGAACCGCTCGACCATGTGAGATGAATTAACTGTTTAGGGCAAAGGAACCTGATACTGTTAGTTTCATCTCACACCAGAGTGGGATTGTCAAATTGGAGTTGAGGGCAAGGCAATGACCCATATAATTTAGAGGTGGTGGGGGAGGGAAAAGATTGTTTGAATGCCATATTTTATGCCTAAATACCAAACACAGGCTACCATCTAAGGCAGGATGGAACAACTAGAAACGAATGAATTAAGAACGTTTTGTGAATCCTTCTATTCTGAAAGATAATGATTTCTTTAAAGAAAATGGAGTGTGTTGATGGTAGCCATCAGCACTTGAGAATGTTGACTCAGCCTGCTAAATTTAAGACCATAATCTGTTTCTAGGAAGACAAATGGGTCTTCCCTTCCCCGTGATCACTACTGTCCTTAAAAAGAAGCCAAACAGCAAGTCAAGCTTTTCTTGGTTTCGTGGGAGACAAACAACACCATGGAAACAGCACGTCAGGTGTGCAGGGAACAGGCATCCTATTTTTCGTTTGCAGGTGCACTGGTTCATGGGCCATATTTATTGATGATCCACATATTTTACTGACTTTCCTATTTAAAAGGGGAGTTGCTCTTTCATGTCTCTGCCAGGAAGAAGTACCAGAAAGCCTCTCTTCCCCCAGCTCCCCTCTCTCCACCGGGTGCAATCTTGCTTATGTCTTCAAGTCTCAGTGCAGTTGTCACCTACTTTGAGGGGTCTTCCTTGACTAGTTCTATATCCCTTCGCCAGCAGAATAAACCACACCCTCTCTGTACTCTCAAAGCACTTTTTCTGTACACCTGAAACTAACACAACACTGTTAATCAACTATACTCCAATATAAAATAAAGAAAAATTTTTAAAGCATTTTATTAGCAATAACTAAGTGACTTTATCTCTCAGAGCCTCAGTTTCTTCATCAGTCGGATGGAGATTATGCCTTGCAAAGGTGATATAAGAAAAATACATCACATGGAAAACAACAAGCACAGTAACGAGTGCATACAGGCTACTTAATAAATGCGGTTTCCTGTCTTCTATCTGTATCACTATTATCAAGTATATGTTTTACTGTGTTCTTTTTACCTGTTTCCCAATACTAGTTTCTTGGGTGCAAAGGACATGTCTTTTGTTCATTGTATGCCCAGAATACATCATGAAGCCTAGAACACAGTAGGTACATAATGTTGGATGAGTGAATTAAAGAATGATAATGAGTTAATACATTTATTTTATAAATATTTATTTAGCACTTACTCTGTGCCAGGTAGTTTCCTAGGTATGGGGGATACAGTGGTGAACAAGACAGAGACAATGTGTACTCCCATGGAAGTTAGTCTAAGGGGTGTGTGGGAGGTGGGTAAGGACAACAAGCAAGCATATGGTGATACCCTGATGTGAGGAGGGAATTATTACATACTGTGTTCAGAGATGGATGGATGGATGGATGAACAAATGGATGGGTGGATGGATGGATGAAGGGATAGATGGAAGGGTAGATGGAGGGATGGAGGGAAGGTTGGAGGGATGGAGGGAAGGTTGGAGGGATGGAGGGAAGGATGGAGGGATGGATGGAGGGATGGATGGAGGGATGGATGGAGGGAAGGATGGAGGGGTGGATGGAGGGATGGATGGAGGGGTGGATGGAGGGGTTGATGGAGGGAAGGATGGAGGGGTGGATGGAGGGATGGATGGAGGGAAGGATGGAGGGGTGGATGGAGGGATGGATGGAGGGGTGGATGGAGGGGTTGATGGAGGGAAGGATGGAGGGGTGGATGGAGGGATGGATGGAGGGAAGGATGGAGGGGTGGATGGAGGGGTTGATGGAGGGAAGGATGGAGGGATGGATGGAGGGAAGGATGGAGGGATGGATGGAGGGATGGATGGAGGGAAGGATGGAGGGATGGATGGAGGGATGGATGGAGGGAAGGATGGAGGGATGGATGGAGGGATGGATGGCAAATGAGAATTTTTGAATGAAGTTTTAAAAGGACCTACCTAGTAATCCTATACGGGCCCAGGCAAACTAAAACTTAAATCCGGATCTTCACGTGTCCCTCATTGGCAGTTACTGACAATATTTACACTGCTGCCTCTAAAGACTCATATAAAACCCTTTCTGGAAACAGAGGACAGTGCCCCAGTCTTGACGGCTGCCTGCTTTCCTGGTCTGCCTGCTGCCACCACTTGTGGCAACGCTCCTCCCTTCCCAGGCTCACTGTGGCCTTCAGCACGTCTTCTGACTGCTCTTTCCTTCTCACTCGAGAAGCCCTCTTCCCTCCACCCCAGGACCCGCTGTAGGATCCAATGAACATCTTCACCACCCTGGCCAGTTTGAGTAATACGGGTAACATCCTCCCCCCAAAAAGGTGTGTGAGATGAAATTTCCTGGGTGTCAACGTAGCTCTCCTCAGCCTGACTTGAAATCATCAAACACTGGAGGGGAATTCACTGCTAGAGAATAGTTTACTTCTTTCAGCTCACCACAGCATCACAGCCCCCAATAAAATAAGAAGTGCTTTGTTTCATTTTTAAATAAAAAAAGTGCCTTTTAAGTCCAAGATTTCTAAGGGCTCTTAGGACATGTCGTATTTCTCCCTCCATGTACGGGCTTTTGTTAGAGGGAAGGGGAGGCAAGTACAGCAAAGTGGCTTGATCAAGGGAACAATTAGTGTCCTCAGCAGACCGCACAAGGGAAAAAGACCAGAACGCCCAATCTGAGAGGCCACTTCCGAAGCAATGCTCAGTTTCAATTTCTGTCTCATGACCATTCATGGTCCAGGCCCACCTGCCTTTCTGTTCCCATGTACCACTGTACCTCTACCTACCCAGTCTCAGATCCCACTCCACTATTTCAAGAACTCCACTTGAGCCAAATGAGAGCAGCCATCGTGCCTCAAACAGACCATAATCTCTCTGCCTACTCACCTTGCTACCTGCATACTTTGCTATTTACCCCCCACAAAATGCCCTCTCTCAACTTTCCCTGTGGAAAGGCCATCTACCTGTCAAGGGCCAGTGCCGCAGTCATTTTCTCTGTGAAATCTCAAATCTCCCCAGCAAGTAAGCATATTTTCCTTTTGTGTAGAGTTTGTTGCACTAATTACGTGGCATATTCCTATCCACTCTGTATCAGTATTACTAATCTATGTGTCTTGAATTATCAATAAGTACCCTGATGTCAAAAACTGGCTCACATAGTCTTTGTATCAATGGAGCTTAGCATGATGCAAGACAGGTAGCCACTTCACAGTAAATGCTTATTGAATGAATGAATGAATTAGTTAATTAATGAGTCACTATTTGGGAGGGCTCATCTTTTTTTTTTTTTTTTTTTTTTGGCGGTACGCGGGCCTCCCACAGCTGTGGCCTCTCCCGTTGCGGAGCACAGGCTCCGGACGCGCAGGCTCAGCGGCCATGGCTCACGGGCCCAGCTGCTCCGCGGCATGTGGGATCTTCCCGGACCGAGGCACGAACCCGTGTCCCCTGCATCGGCAGGTGGACTCTCAACCACTGCGCCACCAGGGAAGCCCGGGAGGGCTCATCTTTGACACAGGGTTTCCTCCATCACAAATCTAATAACTATAAAGATGAAGAAGTTAATTTTTTCTCATCTTTAGGGTTTAATTGTAAATCTCTTGAGCTAGGTTTTTCTATTAAAATACCTTTCACAAGTCCCCTAGGTTTTGTTAATAAGACTGACGGAAATTTCATTTCCAGGGTTGCTATCTTCTAATGGAAATTTCTAAAGGTACTCTTCATTTTTCAGACAAAAGACTATTTTTATTTCATATCAATATCTTTAAACTTTCAGAAACACTAATTCTAATGCATAACCAAAGCCAAAACTGTCATTTAAAAATCTTAAATCTCAGAGATAGTGAGAGAAAGAGATTTAATGCCATTTCCCTATAAATAGGAGACTTCCAACGAGCTATTGGGCAACTTTTACCTAGATATGGGAACATATTTTACTTCTGAAAATTGAGGCCAGGTGAGCTAATTATTAATTTACGTTCAGGTTTTAACTCCCGGAGACTTTCTCTGGCCAACTTTATAGTCAATAACTCATTCCCTCACAAAATGAGTAATTAAAGAACCAGGGAGAGGTTTTATAAAGATGAACTTCTCCAAGCTAGTCGGTAACATGGGCTCTGGGGGTAATCTTTACATTAAAAGGCACCCACCACCATATTAAAATGCTGACACTTCCAGCTGTCTTTTTAATTTCATTTTATATTATTTTGTGAAAACTAGACCTTGCCCTATCAGGAAGCCTCTCTAAAGAAAAATTAAATGCTATGAGAAATGCGCTATATCTAAATTTACCTGGACAGTTATTAGAAAAGTAATTGTCATCTCCTGAAATCAAAGCTTTGATCTAGTTTCTTCTCTTTCCAAAAGGAATGTGCTTTGCTTCTCAGACGGCCTGAACCAGATATGCTGAAACAGATGAAGAGGGTCCCTGTGATCCTGAGTAATTTCTCTTATCTGGTTTACTGAGCTATTATACATACCAGGCATGTTTTTTTTTCATTGAGGGAAAATGCACATAACATGAAATTTATCATCGTAACCATCCTTAAACATACAATTCAACAGCATTTAGCACATTCACAATGCTGTGCCACCATCACCTCCGCCCAGTTGCAGAACACGTTTGCCATCCCTAAAAGAAACGCCAGACTCATTAGGCAGTCACTGCCCATTCCGCCCCCACCCGATCCCCATAGCCCCTAGCAACCACTAACCAACTCTCTGTCTCCCTATACATTTGCCAATTCTGGATACTTCATATAAATGGAATCATGAAATGTGTGACCCTTTATGTCTGGCTTCTTTTACTCAGAATAATTTCCAAGTTCATCCATGTTGTAGCAGGTGTCAGAATCTGATTCCTTTTTATAGCTGAATAATATTCCATGTGTGCATAGACCACATTTACTTTATCCATCAAGCCAGGTCGTTCTCTTCTGTGATCTGTTAACTGTACAAAGGGACCCACACTTTTGGGCATGGGAATCCATTCTTGGTTTGGAAAATTGGAAGAAAGACACAAAAATGGCATCCCAGTGGCAGAAGCAAGCTCACCAGATGAAATGTTTGCTCCTATCTAGGAACAAAGAGGTCCATGGTGGGCCCTGACAATTTGATATGGTGCACCAAAAGCCTAGAACATGTTTATGCTGCTTCACCCAGTAATTACGCATCTAGAAAGTTATCCTAAGGAAATAACAAGAAATGACAACAAATATTATGTTCCAGAGTGTTTATCACTCAGTTACTCATTTTAGCAAAAACTTGAGAGTAACATATAATGCCTAACAAAATGAGAATGACTAAGGAAACTGTAGCACATCCTTTCCATAGAATGGAAAGCCATCTATAGCCATTAAAATAATATTCTCAGAGACCATTTTGGGCTATGAAACAATGCTTACAATACATAAGTAAGTAAAAAAAAAATAAAGAACTTTTCTAGTACTACAAACACTTTCTTTCCAAAAATTATGTGTGTAGCTTTGGGTAAATAAATATACTCAAATGTTATGCTAAAAGAAGTCATCTCAGAACAGCAGGATTATGAACTATTCTTGTCCTTCACAGTTTTTTTGTATTTCCCCATTCCTATATTCCATATCCATGACTTTAAGTTAGAAAAAAAAGTCAGTAGATGTGTGTGTAACCAACAAGAACATGGCCCCTAAGGTATCGCTCCCTCCCTCCCCCATCTGGATCATCTACTGGTCATCTGCAAATTTCTCATCCATAGCAGTCCATTCACTGCATCTACAGGAGTCAACCACTCATCTCAAGAAGTCATTTTCCAAATAAAATATGGCCTCAGATCATCCCCATGAAATAAGACCGTGGTTTCCCCCAAGCATCACCCTTCATCATGGCTTCTGTATTCCTCTCCCCTAACCACGGTCCATCCCCTCCTTCTTATCTCTCTGTGACTGCTCACCTGATATCCACACCTGACCCTTCCTCCCCTCCCCTGCAACCCCCATTTCCAGATCTCCTTGCCCAAGGTATTGCCACATCCTTTGAATTCTGGTTGCCTTTTCAGTTGGAACTATCAATGTGATGCCTACTTTGGGGTGGAAGAACTTGGGTTTTATGTCCTCGTTAGACTGTAAGCTCTGTAAAGACAGGGTGGAATCTTTTCTTGGGGAGGGCGAGTCCCTTAGAAAATCTGATCCAGTCCATGGCACATAACAAACATTCACTACATACTCGTCCAATGGACCAATGGAAAGGAGTTCTTCACAGACAATTTTGTATACCTTTAAAAAGCATTTTGGAAGGAGGTGTGGCAGAGTAAAATTTTTAAGTAAGTAAGTAAAATTTTTAAGTAAGATTTTTATCCCATCACATAGTAGAAAACTCGGAGACTCAGGGTCAGACTGCTGCTTCAGTCTTAACTTCACAGTGATTTCTTCTTCTGGGGTGATCTGTCCAAGCTCCCAGTGTACCTGGGAAGAGGTGGGAGAGATGTATGTGAAGCTGCATTGTATTCCTAGTTTCTCGGTTGGAGTCTCTTTGATAACAGTCTCAATGAAGACTTCTGTCTGAAAAGTTTGAGAACAGCATTGTCAGAGTTGGGGGGCACCAAGGGATGTCCCCCTGCCAGGAAGTGACATTTAAATTGAGAACTGAAGCCACAGTTGTCCAGGGAAGAGAGAAGGAAGAACTTTCTAGGCTTGAGGGAAGGGTATGTGCAGAGGTCATGGTATAGGAAAGAGCTTGATCTCAAGGACTTGAATAAGAAGAACTATTTTTTTTCTAAAATCTGTATATTTCAAAATAACTAAAGGAATATGGATAGAGATTTATTGACATGACAGAGATTTATTGACATGAGGAAGTATATGAAAACGAAACTGAATAGATGTGTTGCAACTCTCCCCAGAGGATCAACTCTAACATGAACTTTGTTCTTTTGGGGATTTATTTCTGTACAATAAACAGTAGACACAGGATTACTGAAACAATAAGACAGAAGTTTCCCACCCACACGCTCTGGGAAGTGATTTATATCAGCAATAGGTTTCGAATTCCTGTTTGGATGCAGTACAGAGGGGGATACTTTTATTAAATTGCCTTAAAGATATTTTATTTTCCAAAGTTGAATCAGAAACTCCACGGGAACCGAAAGGAGGTCCCATTCTTTTCCTTGTGGAGGTGGGAAACGGAGCTCTCTCCTTGAGACAGGCTCATTGCTTCCAATTGACCTGTTATCCTGGCCTCTCGCACTCTCTCTCTCTGGTTCCTCCACCTTCCCTCTGCATCTCTCCACCTGGATCCAGCCAAGACCTTCAACAGATCAAGCTCTTTCCTATACCATGACCTCTGCACATACCCTTCCCTCAAGCCTAGAAAGTTCTTTCTTCTCTCTTCCCTGGACAACTGTGGCTTCAATTCTCAATTTAAACGTCACTTCCTGGGAGGGGGACATCCCTTGGTGCCCCCCAACTCTGACAATCTCAATGCAGTCCCCTAGCACAGAGAACTCTGCTCAATATTATGTGACAACCTAAATGGGAAAAGAATTTGAAAAAGAATAGATACATATATATGTATAACTGAATCACTTTGCTGTACACCTGAAACAATCACAACATCGTTAATCAACTATACTCCAAAATAAAAAGTAAATAAATAAATGAGGTCCCCTAGTTTCGTTCCCTTAGAGCATCCTGTCCTTCACTGCAGTAGCAGTTATCAACAGTTTGTAATTATATGTTTGTGTGATTGTTTATTTGAAGTCTGTCACTCCCACTAGAATGGGAAGTTTGTAAAAGCAGGAGTCTCCCTGTTTTGCTCATCCCAGCGGCTGGCACGTAGAAGGCGCTCAGTAAATATTTAAAACAGGGAGGAGTCAAGGACAGCTTCTCACACCTGGACCCAGACACTCTGACATGCTCTTTTCATAAAGCTGCTCTCTCCCTTTATCCAGCAGGTAACTCCTGACTATTTCCATTTCCTAACCTGCACATTTAAAAGGATGACAGACCTTGCCCACTTAGCTGGGCATTGCAGGACTGGTGCACGTTGACTGGAAAACTCTGAGGCGTTGCAGAAGGGCTCAGTTATGATTAGTGTACTTTCTAAATTTCTGAAATAAAAATATGATCACACAGATGTGATGTCCCACACATGTGTATGTTGGAGCAGAAGTGCTCTCCCTGGTGTCTGTTTACTTCCTGAATTTCATGGTTCTTCTGCAAACTCAAACGAACAGCGAACTTGTGGAAATGGTTCTCCATCGGCATCCGCTGGAGAAGACGCTGCGCCTGCGCGTGAGGACAGAGACGGACCGACCCGCTGATTGTTCCTATAAATCCAAGATGGCTGCCGAGGGACGGCCAGACTGAAGCTGTTAGGTTAGAAGCCGGTTTCTAAATGATGTGTTTTTTATGGATGATTGTGTTTCTAGCCCCCGTGGTTTCACTGGATCTCCGGTAAATAATTCCTTGACATCTGCTGACAGTTCAGTATTCCCTCTGATGATGTGCTCAGGTGTCAACAGAGGATGGAAGCTTTAATCTCCATCGGTGATTTCGTCAGTCACCACGCTTTGGAGATGTTCCCTTTGGAAGCCCATCCGAAAATTGGAACATTTACAGGGTGAATGTTTCAAATGTGGTCAGACGCTAAGGCCCCTGCCTAAAAATGGGCCTAAATGGCTTCTACCGAATAATGCCAGATTCCTGAAAAAAAAAACATAAATACCCTCCCCCACCCATTTGCCTCTCTCTTTCCCTAATCTGTAGCCCCCCCCCCAAAAAAAAACAAGACAAGCAAAAGAAAAGCTCACAGCACTGCCAAAGTCTTTTAAGAACCATTCCAAGGAGCCTTGGATAGCTCTGGCTCTCTAAAAGGATACCATTGTAAAGGCGAGCTCTCATATTTCAATGACATACGTATATGTCTCATAGAGACCAAGGTTTATGTGTCTCAGGATTTCTCCTTAGTTAACCACAATTGCAGGGAAATGGTACCACGTTCATAGAGTTCAATGTGGTAGCAATTACTTTGCTGGCAAAGGAGAAGGAGGGTCTTGATGGCCTAAGTCCTACGAGTCAGGATTAAATAAACGTGTCTTTTACAGTTACACTGATAACTTGGAACACCCTGTCTATGCTGACTGTTTGATGCTGCAATGCTTCGGGAACCAACGTTTCTCATAGACAAACCCGTTCTGACTTGGCCAGAAGGCATGTGGGACAACTGCAGAATAAAAATCAGTTTAAAGAAAAAATGAATACGCATGTGCATGTGCGCACACACATAGACACTGACTGAGAAAGTAACTCCAAAATATTCTTCAACTTGTAGATTATTAAATGCTATTAGATATCCGGAAATAACTTGAAAATTGCTTTCCTGTATCATATTTACTAAAATGGTGCTATCGCATACTTTAGGGAAGGAAAGATATGGGTCAGGTAACCTGAGCATTGTTTAATAGTCACTGATTTTACTAATGGCCAGCCAGTCTCTTTTGGATTTCATTAGAACACAAGAATGCGATAAGATTCCTGTGAGCGTGATAAAACTAGAGGGCCATTTTCAAATGCAATACGGTTTATGTTTAAGGTCCCAGTTCCAGCTGGAACAGAAAATGATTCTATATCTTTCCCCCAATGGTTAGAATACCCACATACAAATAATTGAGACAAAGAGCTTCACAAGTCAACAAAAGATAGAGAAATATAGACCTCCATTACTTCTTCTACCACTAAAATGCATCATCTCCTGGACTAGAATGGAGAAGCTGTATGTAATAGGACACAAAGAAAGAGCAAGTCGGGGAGGAAGCATTTTTCTAGCATGAAAAATGGTGGAGGAGTCAGAAGTTTACTTCTAATTGGGAACAGCAGAGGTACTAAGTTCAGAAATCCAATAATCCCACAAATTCACCAGTGTGCATCCAACGACTTGGCCAGCCAGCCCAGTGTTTAAAAGTAATGCCTAAGAAGAATGCCCTACAGGAAATAGGTGAGGTGGCCCCAAGGGAAATAAGAAGTGTTGTAGAGAGCAGAAGATTTTCTTAGAGGGAAAACAATGTCCTAAAAGAGAAAGGTATTTTTAGATAGGTGGGTAGGTAGGTAGATAGATGGATGACTGGGTGAACGGATGATAGATAGATAGATAGATATTTACCTATTCAGAATATATATAGATAGAGTTGAAGATTAAACACATAAATTTTATTTATTTCCATTTTATCCCAGATTCTAAGAGGTAGAAAAGTGTTTCTTATCTGTAGGTTGACCAACTCTAGTTCCAAAGAACTGTTGTCTACAAATCCCTTTTGAGATCAAGCGGCCATGACTGACTCTAACATTTGTAGGGCCCAGAACAAGAATAAATACCATAAATCTAAATATTTTTAAGTTATATATTACAATCACAAACTGTTAAAAAAAAAAAGTCCATTCTGTCCTCCTACCTTGACAAATATGCCTTCCTAATGACTTGAAAGGCCAGGTTCAAATTTAGAAATCTCAAAAAGAAAAAAAAATTAAGAATTCTCAGGGTTTCTCGTGAGAATGTTGAAGAAGAACCATACCCAGACTGCAGCCCGGCGCTCTTCGCTTCTTAATCCCTCACCATTGCACACCATGGGGGTCCCTGTGAGCACCCACGTGGACATCAGTTAAAAGCTTAAAGAAAAAATTAGTACATATGTGTACGTGCGCATGTGCGCACACACACGTGCGTGGATGTGCACGTGTGGATGTGTGGCCCACACATCCAAGATCTATCCACATCCTCAAGATCAGTCATCCCTTTGATGCCCACAGACCCGGATTTCTCTCCAGCAGCATAGTTCACCCTTGTGAGGTCAAGCCCAGGGACGATGCCTCTAGGTCCTGGAAGCAGGTTTGGGTCCCTTTGGACAGAGAGTCCCAGGTACCTGGACAGTTGCTATGTGGACGTCAGGCAGTGAAGGCTGCAGTCCTCCTGCCCCTGCAGATCCTTGGCCCAAGGAAAGAGACATGACTGGGCCCACTAAAGCATGGGGCCCGGTGCAAGGTACCTCTTGCCCGAATCTAAGACCAATACTTCAAGCAGCCATATTCCTGATTAGCTAATGTCAACTTTAGTGAGTAGGAATAGGAAAGTGAATGAAGATGAAAGAAGGTAGCCTTTGTACTAGTTATCTGTTACCATATAAAATATTAGCCCCCAATTTTACAGATTTAAAATAATAAGCGTTTATTCGACCAGATTTCTCTGGGTCAGGAATCTAGAGCAGCTAAGCTGGATGCCCATTAGGTTGCAGCTAGCTCCCCCAGCGCAAGTGACCCGGAGCGTAAGGACACACCCATGATGGAACCCGATCTTTTTATAACCTAGTCTCAGAAGTGACATCCTACTGCTTCTGCCATATGCTTTTGGTCAAACAGACCAACCACGACAGAGTGTGGGACGGGATCACCCACAGATGGAATCCTGGGAGGCAGGCACAGTGCAGTGAAGGAGGATTTGGGCTACCAGCTGTGGCTCAGAGAAGCCCCTCAATAAGTTCTTTTGGAACAAGGGAAGTTGGGGGAGGGACTAAGGAGGGGGCAAAGATAATTGAGGAATGACGGAGTTCCCTTAGTCTAACTGCATTCCCCAGACCTAAACACTTTTGATCCTGAAGGATCAAGTGGCCATTGCCCCCATTTCTCTGCAAGAAATCAGTCTTCAGTGCTTAGGCTTGGAGATGGAATGCCTTTTCCTAACTACCCCCATATCCTTCAAACCACTGCTCACCCCTCAGGTCCAGCTCAAATGTCCCACACCCCCGTCTGTGAACAATTTCCTGGCTCTCCAAATCCCAGTCAGTCTCTGCCCTCCGGTTACCATAGCCCTCTGTGGCACGTTTCATATTCTATTGTAATTGTGCAGGGTTTGCTCCCAGTATCCAGCTCCAAGGCTCAGCGCTTGAGTGACACTGGAGCGCTTGCCAAATGAACGGGGATATTATCACAAATCCCCCAAATGTGAAGCCTTCTCCACGTGGGGACCTCTTCCACCCCAGCCCCATGCATAAGACCACCAGTCCCTGTTTTATGCAGGCCAGCCCTGCAGGGCACCGTCCCACGCCTTCCTCCGGGAGTCAGATCAGGGCTGCATAAAATCTCCAAAGCCGTTTGAGAGATGCTTGTGGAAGCAGGCCCGGCCCCAGGCCCACCACTGAGCCACAAGGGAGATTTTAGCCCAAAGAGGAAACATCAACTTTCTTTCTTCCTCAGATTTCCCTCCATCTCTCCCTGCAACCCTCTTCCCAACATCACACTGGAGTACAGCTTGCGAACTTTCTGGGAGTCACACAGAAAATGGCACTACTTTTCTACGTTAAAAGCCACACTTTGTACTACAGCAGCATCACAAAAACTTGGATTAATGCACAGAAGTCATTTTAAGACATCTCTTTTCACTAGAGCCTTTAAAGATATAGTCACTTAAAACCTTTTTGCTCTCTTAAAAGGATAATTTTTCCCCCCAGTATGGCAGCAGACTATAACAATATAAGTGATCCCTTCTATAGGAAAAAAAGAGCCAACACATTTATTGATTCTCTGCTTATTCTCTACTTCATTATGTTCATAAAATCTTTTATAATTTTTAATAAAATCTTAGGCAACTTAGGACCACAACCGGCTACTTAGCAGTTAGTAAATCACTTCTGATTTCTAAGGGTTGCTCAATATCAGTGTCAGTTCGGTGGAAGCATGACTGTTTTCAGCTGCAGTTAAGATAAAGTATAACTGTTGCTGTCTCTCCCGTCCCAACTGATGGGCAATAGAATGCAGACCTTCTGTTTCTAAGAGCTGAGTCACATCTGGTTCAGGTTGCTAATGGTCCACAGTGGCCCACATTCATTACCATCTAATAGCCGCTTGGCTTTTGTCAGGGCTGTTTAGAGTCCAGCCTGAGGCCTGAGACCCACATCTGCTGCGGGTCTCAGAATCCCTGCCCTTGGGACGTTCTTGCTGGTTGCCACAGTGTCAAATGCACAGTAAGTCATGTGACCAGTCAGTCCTCTCACTTAAGAGGCTCAGACATCAGTACTAAACGGGACCTTGGCGATGACGGAGTGGAACTACCCCTGACAGCAGAGCAGAGGGATGAGGCCATTTGTCCCAGGGCTCCAAGCCTGTGGAGGGAAAGTAGCCTGCAGGGTCTCTCTCGGGGAAGGGCTGCAAAGTCTAGGCGGTTGAGAGAGCAGACCCAGCCAGACAACTTGGGCTGCAGCATTCTAAGTCCTCTGTACCTCAGTTTCCTCATTCACAAAATGGAGACAATGGTAGTACCTACCGTTTGGGATGATCGTGAAGATTAAATGAGTTTATATTTGGGACACCCCTAGAATCTAGCCTGGCACCTTAGAAGCGCTACAGGTGTTTATTGGCTGGCTGGCTGGCTGGATGGACGGCTGGATGAATAAAGAAAATGCACTTTTAACTATAGCAGTGGTTTTGAATTTTTGCTAAAGGTAAAGAATTATATCTTTAAATGAAACCTTACACAGAAGCCATATAGAAGTACTCTATACACACTACATACATGTATATAACAAAGATATTTACAATTATTAAAATCAGATATATATGCTTGTACAGCATCATCTGAGATCTCTACAGATTTCCCTCTGCTTTGTCAGATGAAGGCGAAGCTCCTTCAGCTGTGATGCTGGCTCAGGGCAGCCTCTGGGCTGAGGTCTGTGTACAGAAAACCTGGACCACTACCCACCAAGCCTGAAAGTGCTAAGGATGCAGGGCTGACCTCAGCAGAGAAGAGAGATGCATGGGCCCGCATCTGGCTGGCCCAGGAAAGTCCTGAAGGACGTGACCACTTTGCCGGATGCCCTTGATTGTCTCTGGAGTTCCCACAGACACCACCAGAGGATGTGGCTTCTGTCCTGAAGCCTATGAGCCAATATGGCTGCTGCAAAGAGTGAAAGGCCAGTTTACGCCTTTTCTAAAAGCCCACCATCAAGGCCACAACTGACCACAGAGGGTGTCTGGGTAAGGTTTCAATCAGCCTGTCAGTCCAGTAACAGGACAGTCTCAGGGCCAGGCAGCCATCAGGTAGGGTGTCTGAGAAATTTCCCGGCAGGCTTAGAAAAATAGGTCTGGGGGGTTAGGGTGGAGGGGAGCTTTAATCTCAGAGGTGGTCAACACGGCACCTTGAGGAGGCTATATAGTCCTTCTTTCTCATTCTTTCTTGAATATAATGTAAACAGAGAAAAAAGTCAAAATAAAATTTTAACTTAAAAAAGAGGGCTTCCCTGGTGGCACAGTGGTTGAGAGTCTGCCTGCCGATGCAGGGGTTGCGGGTTCGTGCCCCGGTCTAGGGGGATCCCACATGCCGCGGAGCAGCTGGGCCCGTGAGCCGTGGCCGCTGAGCCTGCGCGTCCGCAGCCTGTGCTCCGCAGCGGGAGAGGCCCGCAAAACAAACAAAAAATAAAAAATCTAGAGGCTCGTCTTTTCTTTCTTTTTTTTTTTTTTAAGATCATGATATTTTTTTACCCTCCTCACCCCGTGACTACTGGTTTTGTTCATTTGCTTGTTTGGCAATATGGTAAAATGTCATTCCTTCCGATCCTACTTACTAAGAATCCAGGATAATTCAGAAAGAAAGGTGACAAATTAACTTAAGCATTGTTCGCTGGACAAGGAATGGCTTAGCAAATGTAGGAACCACTTCTAGGTCCATAATTCACACCACTACTGGGCTCTCATTGATTTCATGGGGGGGGAGCTTTACGGATCATGGCGATCTGTGTTGTGACCACCCAATACGAAAATAAACTCAACCACTAATTCTTTCAGCCAAACTGGACGATATGAAGAGTTACGGCAGGCAGACCGCCACTCGCCGTGGCCGTATGTACGTCAAGTCACACAGTGGTTGATTTGCTGCCCCCCAGACCCATGAGCTCTGTGGACAAAGCCCCTCCCCAGAGGCAGCTGAAGCGCCCGGGCTGGTGGGAGCCTTTGTCTTCCCAGTCATTAAGATCATCCGTCCTTTTAAGAGGTGAAAATCCATTTATTCAACACCTATTTTGAAGATCACTCAACGTTCATTAAATAAACATTTTCTGAGCACAGAAAAAGTCCAAAATGAAGACAAAGAAGAAGGAGAAAAAGTTTCCTGCTCTGAAAAAGTCCCCAATTCTGGGGAGCACCTCACAAACTAGGAATCCTGTACTAAAGCCTGAGGTACAAACCATCTCAAAGAAACAAGCAGGAAAGGAACGTGACATTTTCTCAGAGAAAGTGATGTTTATACCCTGGGCCTTAAGAGACAGGAAGAAAAGCTTTTAGAATTTAAGAATTCTAAGTAGTTAAAGGAGAGCATTCTAGACAGAGGAAACAGAGTAAACACTCCTCACAGCACACAGTAGGTGCTCAAGACATCTGTATTGAATAAATGTTAAAGGGCACATTCTTCTCTTATCACCAAGGGAAGCACCCAATGTTCCAATGCTTAGAAAGCCCAGAACATTCAGTGAAGGTGATAAATCAATATCTGAAAGAATATGACTCAATTAAATTTATCAGAAAAGCTTTTTAAGGTGCTGTCCACCAGGAGTAAAAATCTAATTTAGATTTCACTTTATCATTGTTTCATTATATATTTGAACTGAATATGTATCAGTGAAATCATATCTTCAGAACCCAGAAAACATTTCCTAACTGTCCCATCAGCCAAACTTAGATAAGGCCCACGTGATAAAACATGACATCTTTAGATTTCCCATAGATATTTCTTTCAAATAAACTTGATTAGGAGAGTTGGAAGATGGCTTTTTTTTTTTTTAAGTATCAGGAAAAAGGCATTGTATCAGGAATAATGCTGGAACATTCCAAGTAGGAATCAAAGAACAAAGTAGTTCTTTGCTCCACTCCAAAGGAAATAAAGAGTTAGTTTCACCTAGCAGATTTCCTTATAAAAAATTAATAACCTGCTGGACCACAAATCTACTTATCTTAAAGGTCAGTGCTGTCCCTGGTTCATGCTAGCTCATTGAGCAAATGTTCCATGGAAGTAAAGTATAAAATATGGAGTCAGTCGACTTCTAAGCCCAACTTCATGACTGGGTTCTACACAGGTCTCCTTGAAAACACTCAATGAAGTCCTAAAAGGACTGGGAAACACAGGGATTTTACTTGGAAAAAATGAGAAAAAGGAAAGGAAAGTTCAAATCACCATTGTGGGGAAGAGTAGGGGAAACAGGTGAAACAAAGGGTTGCATATCTCCCGCTATAAGGAGCACAGCCCTCCCTGTGAACAGAAGGAGAACCAGCCCCATGATTCTGGGCTCAAATTTGAAATGAACCCAAACAAAAAATTTTGAGATTCGTAAAGTATCACTTCACGCGTTTTATATTATTCTTGAGTTCCGCACATCACTCTGCTTCCCTGTTCCGGCCAACCGCTGCCAGAACACACAGGGAAGACTGTTCTCACGGTGCTACCCGGACCAGGAGCAGGAAGTTCCAGAAAGCCTTCTTGTGAAATCAAAGCTCCATTTGCAAACCTAAGAGATTTAGATAAAGGTCATGTGATGTCCTCAAGTTTTAGGTGCTTCTCGGAAGCCCAGATTTACATACTGGAGACTTATCTGAAGTCGTTAAGTACCATCCCCAGAGCCCTTCTCTGGACCTCGTGGGTCTGGAGGAGCAGCATTAAGAGGGCTTGAATAAGGTCCTAAACCCAACCGACACAATTCTCCATTTACAAAACTTTCTGCCTATATACTGCTTTCATTTTAAAAGAGGGGCTGGGGCTTCCCTGGTGGCGCAGTGGTTGAGAGTCCACCTGCCGATGCAGGGGACACGGGTTCGTGCCCCGGTCTGGGAAGATCCCACATGCCGCGGAGCGGATGGGCCCGTGAGCCATGGCCGCTGAGCCTGCGCGTCCGCAGCCTGTGCTCCGCAACGGGAGAGGCCAAAACAGTGAGAGGCCCGCGTACGGGGGAAAAAAAAAAAAAAAAAAAAAAGGAGGGGTTGACAAACAGCACCAGGCTGGTAACAAAAACATGAACATTTTTGAGTACTTAGCCCATGCCCAGCACCGGACGTAGCACAGACAATGGCACGCCTGGATTTAATCCTCCCCGTCACCCTATGAGGCTGGCAGGATTATTAGAGACATTTTACAAATGAGAAAACTGAAGCTTAAAGAGGTTGCAAATAATTTGCCAAAGACATGCAGTCAGCAAGTGGAAATGCCAGGATTCAAAGTCGCTTATCCAGAGACTGACCACTTAGCTCCACACGAGAGGGGTAGCAAGGTTTGATTCAAAAAAAAGCAACTTCCAGGTCTTTCTAGTTCATGTCCTACGCTGTCTACACTTACACAACAGGAGCTGAAGTCCGTGAGGTTAAAGGCAGGTCACATTTTTTAAAATTACATTATGTTCATTACACTGTGCCATCAGGAAAGAGATTGGACGATCGTAAAACAATTTTCCAGCAGGAATGAAAGTTTTGAGGGCTTCCTGGTTGACCCTCGGAAGGCCAGGTCATGCGGCAGTCCCCGTGCCCGAGCCCTCCCATTCACGGAGATTCGACTCTACCCAAGACCTTTACGGTAATCATTTCCCACCGCGCTGGGCATTTCCATGTGACTGAATTTCACACTCCAGCCAGCAAGAGTCATCTGACCTCTTGCCCCAATGAGGACTTTTTTTCCTAACCATTAGCACTCCAGTAGAAGCACCTGAAATGTAATTACTCAGAGTGTAAACACATGAAGAGGATTTTCTGTTTTATTGGGCCTGAAATAGAAGGCCCAGATTTCCCAGGCCATCGTGTTTTTTCCTACGATCCAGGGTGCCATGTCCCGGTGTCACTGGGAGGAACCATGCTGGGGAGTCAGGAGGCTGAACCTCTGCCCAGTGGAATGACATACCCAAAACGGCTACAGAGTACTGAGGGACAAAAACCATGGAATCCACAAGATGGGGGGCGTGCAGAGATTTGAAGAGGTCAGGCCTCTGTCCGCCCCTCCCGTACTGTTCTCACCATGGAACTGAGAGCACAAGCTGGGCTGCAGCACGTAGCGCGAGAGAAAGGATCATACATCTAGAACGATTGGGCAGAACGGGGTTTTTCAGTCCACCTGGAATCTTCGGGCATCTGACTTTTTTCGCATTTGTCTTTATTGTTGGTGTTTATGTTGTGAAGGGCTTATTGGGAGCTCTTTGCTTATTGGAGTTTGTAATACTTGGGAGCCTTTATCCATGTGGAGATTGTTAGAGATCCTAGCGGGGGGCGGGGAGGGGGGTTACTTCCTGTCTCTAGGGCTTTCTCGAAGCTCTAAAAACAATTCCCAAACCTTCTCGAGTCCTTAAAAACAGTTCTTTATCTGATGCTTAGAGCACACACACACACACACACGCATCCCCCTTACACACACACACAGGCCACAGGAAGTGGGCATCTGCTCTGAAAGTGGAGGGAAGGGGGCAGGGCACAACCTTTAAAAGAACGGCACAGCCATAGGACATGACAAAAGCTGGTTAGAACCAACCAGGTCCAAGATGGCAGAAGATTCGACTTCCAGTGGACCTTGAGTCTCATATGCTCATTGTAATACGTTAGCTAAATGACACACCCGCAGGCGCCATGACAGTTCTGAAGCCAACCAGAAAAGGGCAGAAAGTGGGTGGTGGCCCAGTTCCTGGAAATCCCCACCCCTTCCTGGAAATAATTGGAATAATCTTCCCACTCATTAGCCTATGAAATTACCCAGCCCATAAAAACTAACCATGCCATATTCTAGGGCCTCTTGCCTTCTGAGATGGCCCACACTCTGTCTGTGGAGTGTGTTTCTCTCTTAATAAATCCACTTCTTACCACTTGTCTCTCACGGAATTCTCTCTGAGACGTCAAGCACCTGAGCTTCATTAAGTTCTGAGACCAGGTGTGTGATCTCAGTTAAAAGACCGTGGGTTTGAGTCCCAGTCTGAGTGGCAGTTTCAATTCCACTGAATAGTAATGGGTTTGGTAGTGGTGGGTGACTCCCACTAGCAGAGGCTCCTGCCTGGGAGGCATCTCATCTTTTACTGAGTTGAAATCAGTCTTCCTCTGGCTTCCACCCACATATCCTGTGTTCCTCCCTCACCCCCTGGCACCATAGTAAAAAAAAAGTTTGGTTCTTCTGTCAGGATGATGGCTCTTCATTTCTGTCTGGGTTCAGAAGACATCTGTGGTTCAAATCAGACAGAGGGGCAGTTTTTTAATAAGAGGTTTTTTTTTTTTTTGGCTGCGTCGGGTCTTAGTTGCAACACGTGGGGTCTTAGTTGCGGCACACGGGATCTTCATCGCGGCACGTGGGGTCTCTCCATTGCGGCGCGCGGGCTTCTCTAGTTGCAGCACGTGGGCTTCTCTCTAGTTGTGGCACACGGGCTCCAGAGCTCACGGGCTCAGTAGTTGTGGTGCGCAGCCTCTCTAGTTGTGGCACGTGGGCTCCAGAGCTCACAGCCTTGGTAGTTGCAGCACACAGGCTCTCTAGTTGTGGCGTGCAGGCTTTAGAGCACGTGGGCTCAGTAGTTGCAGTGCGTGGGCTTAGTTGCCTGAGGCATGTGGGACCTTAGTTCCCTGACCAGGGATTGAACCTGCATCCACTGCATTAGAAGGTGGATTCTTAACCACTGTGCCACCAGGAAAGTCCTGAGGGACAGTTTTATAAATAAATACTGAGGAAGGAAAACCACTCACTTACCTACCACAAATCACTCACCCTATTCTCCTACAGAATCCAGAATACCAAAAGACTTGATAAGGTGTTTTTATCTTCTCACGTTTCTAGCTGGTTCTTCTTTAGCCAATCAATGTACTCCTTAGACGTTCAAACGTTAGAGCTAGAAGGAGATATCGTAGAGCCCATTTTACAGGGAGAGGAAATTGAGGCAAAGACGCCAAATGTCTTACCCAAAGTCACACGCTCAGGAGTCAGCAAAGATGGGAACAAAATCCAGGTCTCTTGTCTCCCAGCCCCTAGGCTCTTTCTGTATCTCGTGTTGCCTTCTCATCAATAAAAATGGCATTGGTCCAGAATTTTCTAGGACATCAGGTATGGAATTTTCCTATATACCTGTGATGACCATATTTCCTCAAAGAAAAGCAGGGATACGTTCACAAATATGAGTGAGCCTGGGGAGACAATGCAGAATATTTGACACTGGAACTCTTCCAAATAAACTGAGCCGCGCACTCACGCTGTAGGTTAAGACAATAAGCTATACCTTCCCTACATAGTTCAAAGGATTGGTACAAGAAGTACAGGAGATAATACATATAAGAAAATGTGAGATAAAATGTGAAGCAGGAAACCATTCCGTACCTGACTGCCCAGTTGCTTTTCCTACTCTGTCCTTGCACCTGAAACAGCCTCTTCCACTCCATCCTTTTTCACAAATCAGACAGATCATAGGATTGAGATCAAATGCTAGAGCACTTCTGGAGTCAATTTGACAGGGACTCAAATCTTAGCTCTACATTTTAGTAGTTATATGACCAAGAGTAAATTACTCCTCTGAGACTTGGTTTCCTCATTTATAATATGGGGATAATAATGGTTGTTTTTAAGAATTAAACTAGCAAGTCCAAAATTCCTGGAAAATACACTGTAATTTCCTTCAATGGACCATCTTCCTACTTAATTAACAGCCCACACACAAGTCACACCAGGATGCTGAGATTTGCCTTTATTTTCTCGGCTATCTCCTTGTAATATTGGTTCAGCCTGCCCTCAGGTTGTCTTCTCCTGAGGCAGGCAGCCCTATCTGAGTCTGCACGTGAGGAGGATGGGCAGGCAAGAGGGAAGTCAAGGAAAAAAATGAGGGAGATAATAAATTCATGAAAAAAAAGGCAACTGTATCCCAGGTGCCTGGCACCCAGTAGTACTTAATAAATGTTTCTTATGTCAACTGAATAAAAACTGAAAGTTACATGTACAATACAAAAAGGGAATATAGGGTTAGTGGGGAGAGAGACGGACCCAGGGAAGAGGCAATTTAGCTGAGTTTTGAAGGCTAAGTGAGCCAGTAGGATGTTGGGGCAGATGGCAGGGGGTAAGGATGGATCCCGGAAACTTCTTCATACAGGGGTAAGCGTGGGTAATGAAAACATATACAGGGTGGGCTTCATGAAAGTGTGATCTACACAGGGCCTCGCGCTCAGAAGGCCCCCAACTTGGTTAAACACTCTGCTGTCACCATCTGGAAAGTCTTCATAATTTTTGAACAGAGGGTCCCATGTTGTCATTTCACACTGGATCCAGCAGATTATGTAGTTGGTTCTGAATATACAACAGTGTTTTTACCGCTTACCCCAGAAAAACATATAAATTCCAATGTCTGAGATATTTATACAGCCTTGTCACCCCCAGATTGAGTAAACTGATTGAAGTTATATTCAGAAATGAAGCCACAACCATAAAGGGAAGAAGGATTATGAACAAGGGTATGGAAAGCAAACTTAATCTGACTTTCCTGGAGCATCCCCTTGACGTAGGAAAAGAGTTTGTACTGGGTGACAACAATCTCAGCTACTTAGTATAAGCTGGGATAAAGCAGAAATCTCTGTCATGAGGTAAAAGCCAAAGGGTTAGTTATTTGGTGACATTCCAAGAAGTATTACAAGGTAGCTCACTCAAATGACCAGGATCTAAGGGGTTAACATTTTTTACATACGGAACAGTAGAGTCTCAAAGAAGTTTTACATTCAACAACAACAAAATACACACACACACACACAATATGACAGCAAGGGGGGTCAGCTTTCAAGTCTCTGTGTAAACATCACGGCTGACTTTGGAATTCTGGAACTCTTGCCCCCCAAATCCTTATATTTTATTTTCAAATGGCACACCCCCTGCCAAGAAGTTACATTTTTTTCCCTTCTTTAAATAAGCAGCAAGGGTAATGGCATGATTAACAAATTTCATTTCTTCTGTTCAGCTTTTTCCATCCCAAGCACGGCCTCCATGAGGCCAGATGGCACCAAAGCAATTGCTAGTAAGTCAATACATCTGGCGACATTCCTGAAATGACAAATCTGATGGAGCCACGTCCAGCTCCTACACAAAGCCTCTTTTCAGAACATTTTCACTGGTACTTGTCTGCTATAAGCAGAACCTAATGTGTGAAAACAAAATAAAATTGAGCTCTTTCACCGCCCCGTGCTGAAGTTTCATTTTCACTGCTTTTATTAATGTGATTCTCCTTGCCCTACTTCTACACCTCGGCCTGAAACTGATGAGGCATTCTCCGTCTGACAGGGAGAGCCTGCTCCACGGCCTCCAAACACTGACCGTGTTGGAACTGCTAAGAGTTCAAAGCCGACTACAATGGCCCCATTGGTCTTTGCACTATGAGCTTCCAGCTCATTTAGGGAATTATCTGCAGAAAAGAACCAGTGTGAGAGGTGAGCTTAGGAAGGAATGGGAACCTGTCCCCACACCAGTCTTTCACCAGTGGAGTTTATGAGTTAGACCTTGTGGGGGACCTCTGACCTTCAGCAAGACAACAATCTGTTAGAGAGCTGCTGGCATGACCACAAAAACCGATGCGATATAACCAGGAAAAAAAAGGATGTCTGCTAGAATTTAGAGGTTTGTAAAACTTAAAGTCACTTCCCAAAAGTCATGCAGGCAAGTCTGCCCCATTCAACCTATTTTCAGCAACAGCCTCAGTGGAGTGTCCAGCTGGTATGGAAGCGGTCATCTGGTCTACTTCTTTAGCCAACCTTTTCTCATAATTCCATTCAACTAAAATTTATTGAGTCCAACTAGGTGTTAGACTCCAGGATATAGTAATAAGCAAGATACACATGGTTTCTGTTCCTGGAAGCTCACAGTCTAGTAGGAGACAGATAATCAACCAGAAAGCAAAGGACTATCTAGATCCTTCCAGTAGGGATAAGCGTGATGGAGGAAATAAACAGAGGGATGTAACAGAGAGAGAGTGATTAAGGTGGTGAGATTGGGAAGGCCTCTGACTCAGACCTAAAGGATAAGAAGGAGCCAGACAGCCGTGCAAAGATCTGAGCAAAGTGCCTTCCAGGCTGAGCTGCTGGCCCTGAACGGCATCCCTCAGGAGGGAATTAGCTTGGTTTAAAGAACCGAGGGACGTACCGAGCCAGGAGAGACAGCTGGAGGAGACGTCAAAGAGGAACCAAGACGTTGCTGACCACGCAAAGGAGTTAGATGTTACTCTAAGTCAGTGGTTCTCAACAGGAAGCAATTTTGCCCCCCAGGGGACATTCAGCAACAACTGGAGACATTTTTGATTGTCATGGGGTGGAGCAAGAGAGGTTGGTGCCACCGCCATCTAGTAGGTAAAGATCAAGAATATCGGGCTTCCCTGGTGGCACAGTGGTTGAGAGTCCGCCTGCCGATGCAGGGGACACGGGTTCGTGCCCCAGTCCGGGAAGATCCCACATGCCGCGGAGCGGCTGGGCCCGGGAGCCATGGCCGCTGAGCCTGCGCGTCCGGAGCCTGTGCTACGCAACGGGAGAGGCCACAACAGTGAGAGGCCCGCGTACCGCAAAAAAAAAAAAAGATCAAGAGTATCGCTAAACAGCCTACAGTGCACAGGACAGCCACCACTATGAAAAAATTATCTGGCCCCAAATGTCAGTAGTGCTGACATTCAGAAATCCCGTTATAAGTATAGTAGGAAAACAATGGAAAGGGTCAATGAGAGAAGTGGCGTGATGCTGCAAAAAGAAAATTCTGGAAAGCAAAAGATGAGATGAAACTCATCACCCATCACCCTGAAATGTTAACTTTCCGAAGAGGACATTTGTTCTCCTTCCGGAAGACAGCTTGTGACATGTTGGTGCCACATTCCCACTCCCCCAAATTCCCCAAGCACAGACATCACCAAAGAACAAACTCCCTGGAGCTGCAGCCAGCCTGGCCTCACTTCATTCCTTGGGCCCACTGGCCATGTTCCTCTGGCAAAAGTGGCTTTGCTTCTCAATTCTAAGTGACATTTGAGCTCTACACAGGTTGTCTCAAACTGATGAAAATGTAAACGGCAGGATACTCTTTTAGGTTTACAACTTGGTTCTGGGGCTGGACTCAGATGTCCAGGCAAAATTCACAAGCAGGAAGTCTGTCCCCAGAGTTGAAAGGTGAGCTAAAAATTCTGGCCACGGCCAGCCCATTGCTTCCACTTAGTAAAAAAGAAGGCAAGAGTCACTCTGAAATGTGGTCAACACCAGCAACGCCATTTCCTTTCTTCGAGAATGTACAGATTTAGAACGTTTCAACATCACCAGGACCTATTAATCAACTGAGGTGAAGATAATAAATGGCATATCAAGCTCCGTGAGTTTCCTTCTACAGCTATTAATTTGCTATCAGATCCTTCCAAGCTATTCTTATTTCCTCCCTCATAAAATATGGAAAACATGTCCTCCATGTACTTGCTAATATGTTGCTATGAAACTGTTGTTCATTTTATGTTGAATCTGTCACCCACTACTGGATTATAAATTCCTTAAAAGTAGAAACAACATCTGGCCCTCTTTGATGTTTTCCATCTAGTTGTGCTCTGTAACATCCCCTTTCTTCTGGTTTTGCTATGAAAGGGTTAAATGCTTTCTACATTTCAGATTTGTTTTAATAATATGACGTATTTCTCTCTTTGAAGTAAAACACTGCAAGAATTTACTAAAGTGTGTGGGGTATTTAGCATCTGAGCAATAAATGAAAAACATATTCAGAAGTCATAGCAATTGGAGATTTGGATTACGGATCCAGCAAAGTTGAAGCTATGGTGTAAAAATAGGGGCGTCTATACAATGCATAAGACAATAAATGAAGAGCCTCTCTGAAAGTCAAAAATGCAAGATTTGTAATGTTTTGGTTCAAATTCTGTTAAATGCCATGTGTGCTCAACTCGTTTTATCCATTTGACAAAAATATTTAAGGTGGTTTTTGAATGCTACCACACTCCAATCCAAAGGTGCAAACTGTGGCGAATCTGTTTTGGAGAATAATTGGCCAAAACCTAATAAAGTTGAAGATGTGCTTCCTTACACAGTCCACCGCCCAAGAATTCCACTTGTATAGACGGTCTCACACACACGCCATGTGCAGGGTACAAGCGTGTGGATGAATGAACTATGTTTTAGTCCTATAACAGAATTCCATGTAGCAATTAAAATGAACTAACGCGATTTATGTATCAACAGCATTCAGATAAAATTTTAAAACACATGAATATTTACCTCTTGTAGGTATATACACACATAGTTAAAAACACACACAAACAGATACAAGAGTGATATACATCAAACCCAAGGGGTAGAACTGTGATCTGGAGGCACTGAATAATAGTAACAACGATATTCATACTAAAAACAAGCAGCATTTACATAATGTGTGGACCGCGAGAGGGTGGACGCATAAAGTCTATACTGTGTTCTTTCTTTGTAATGGGATCTGAAGCTAATTGGATAATGTTTCCTTTTGATGTTGGTATAAGAGTAACTGTTTTGTCGTTTTCTGTGCTTACATATCTTTTGAAAGGAATAATAACGCTTGCAAGTGTTTTAAAGCTCAAACTTAAGCCAAGTTTTAAAAGTTAAATGCTGCTGTATTACCACCCGGCAGCAAAGAGAATATCTCTGCTGGTTGTAATTTCTACTTCCCTATAAGTGATCATATTTACCCCAGCCTGAAAGCTAATCTAGAAAGCCCAGTTATCTGTTCAAAAGGTGCTCAGCCTACAAAATAAGTGATTTGGGGGAGAAGCCTCTGAGAAACAAAACCTGGATTCCCTTTAGTCTTTTTAAAACCAGAGTGAGCAAAAGTCCCTCCAAAGATATAGAACTGTGGTCCTGACACCATGGGGAATGGTGATCCTGATAACAATATTAGTGACAACGTTTGCCTCAATGCCAGGCTTGTCATGTGCCAGGCCTTGGCCCATGTGTTTTGCCTTCGTTAAATTTGTGAGCCACACACCAGATGGGGAATATCCTCTAATTATCCTTCTTTAACTGGTGGGGAAACTGAGGTTCAGAAAGGTTAAGTCCCTTGTCCAGGGTCCACAGCTGGTAATGGTGGCAAAAATCCTACTGATGATTCTATCAGGAGATTAGCCGCAGAATCTCTCTGCCCTTCCATTCATCCTGAGCTATACCTCAATAGGTTAAACTGTTTTGTTTTGTTTTTTAATTTTTTTTCCAGTGGCACTGCACAGCTTGCAGAATCTTAGTTCCCTGACCAGGGATCGAACCCGGGCCACGGTAGTGAAAATGTCAAGTCCTAACCACTGGACCACCAGGGAATTCCCTAAGTTAAACCGTTGACTGGGTCCTTTAGTGTTTTATCTATCAGGCTACTATAGACAGTTGGCCAATACCAAGCATTTGAGTTCTGACACACTACCCCTGACCTGTCTGCCCTGCAGTGTTTCGAGCACAGGCTCATTTTCCTCATGACTAGGTACAGACTTGGGTCTGGATCAACACCAGTGTTAGGCTCTGTCCAGGGCAGGATGGAGGTAGGCTCCACCCCTGAGCACCAGGAGAGAAGTCACAGAGTGGGAAAGAGGCCCAACTTTTAATCCAGATGATGCCAAACTGTCGGATCCATAACCCACTGGCATTGCCCAAACGGTAGTCAGATTGCGTTCGCATACCGTGGCTCCACAGTAGGACAGGGAAACGGACCAAACCCAGGCTGCTCGACACTTTGTCTGACCTTAAGTACAATAAGAATAGCTACTGTTAATTGGGCCCCTGCTATGTCCCAGGCACTGTACTAGGTACATGCCTTCCCTCATTTCCCGTAATCATACAAAAAGATATATTCAAGTCTTAACCCCTGCTACCTGTGAATAAGACCCTATTTGGAAAGAGTCTTTGCGGATATAACTGAGGACCTCCAGATGAGATTATCCTGGATTAGTGTCCCTATAAGAGATAGGAAAGGGAGATTTGACGCACAGACACAGGGGGTGAAGGCCATGTGGAGATGGAGGCAGAAACTGGAGTTAAGTTACCACAAGCCAAAGGAACGGCTGGTCCACCGGAAGCTAGGTTGGCGGCATGGAACAACTTCTCCCTGAGAACATTTAGAAGGAGCCAACCCTGCCAACACCTTGACTTTAGACTTCTGGCCCCCGGAACTGGGAGTGAATAAGTTTCTGTTGTTTGAAGCCACCAGATTTGTGGTGCTATGCTGTGGCAGCCCAAGGAAACTCATCCTCAACTGGGCGTGGGAACTTTGTAAGTTTCATCACGAAGTCCTACAGACAACATTTGAAAGAGGCACGCAGCTCAACAGTTGAAGTACCAGCTGGCTCTTAACAAGAATGCCAATAATTTTGCTCTGGAGAATCTCAAAGGCTAGTGAGAACACAATAGAAAGTGTGCGTTTCACAAAGAGCTTGGAATTTCTGCATAAGAGATTTACAAATACCGTATGCTAACACATATATATGCAATCTAAGAAAAAATAATAATAAAGGTCATGAAGAACCTAGGGGTAAGACAGGAATAAAGACACAGACCTACTAGAGAATGGACTTGAGGATATGGGGAGGGGGAAGGGTAAGCTGGGACAAAGTGAGAGAGTGGCATGGACATATATACACCACCAAACGTAAAAGAGATAGCTAGTGGGAAGCAGCCGCATAGCACAGGGAGATCAGCTCAGTGGTTTGTGACCACCTAGAGGGGTGGGATAGGAAGGGTGGGAGGGAGGGAGACGCAAGAGGGAAGAGATATGGGAACATATGTATATGTATAACTGATTCACTTTGTTATAAAGCAGAAACTAACACACCATTGTAAAGCAATTATACTCCAATAAAGATGTTTAAAAAAAAAGAGAGATTTACAATTTGGTATTGTTTGGGGCTCTGTTTTCAAGGGCCAGACAATGGAGGTGGGGAGAGTCTGATTTATGAAGCCATCCGCTAAGGTGTATCACCAACACATCCAGATGTCTCATCTCCTCTCCAGACCAACAGAAGGGGAAAGATACAATTATTTGTAAGCATTGTGACACATTTTCTCACGTCCCATTCTAAAATCTTTGGGGAGGGTGGGAGAGAGACGCAAGAGGAAGGAGTTACGGGGATATATGTATATGTATAGCTGATTCACTTTGTTATGCAGCAGAAACTAACACAACATTGTAAAGCAATTATACTCTAATAAAGATGTTAAAATAAATAAATATGTAAACACACAGAGAAATAAATAAATAAAATAAAATTGAAAAACACTGAATGAATAAATAAATAAAATAAAATCTTCAGTCATATTTACAATACTTTCAGATGCCCTTTGACTTGCAGCAAATCCACATAGCTAAACATCATTGCTTTGTGCTGAGCTTTACGTGGTCAAGAAAAAGAAAATGCAAGATGAGTCTGATTTCCATGGTCGGAGCACCTGACCCACTTAGAATTCACTCCTATGAAAACAGTTCACGTCACCCCAAGCTCTACCTCTGTTGGGGCCTGGGTTAGCGCCACAATGACGACTGTCATCCTCACGTGGAATAAGGGCCTCGTGGGACCAGCCTGCACAGAAAAGTCAACAGAAGTGGGCTCAGCGGTGACTGTGGTCACTTGTCATAACAGCAGAGATTACGTTTTCATCGTCTAAACACTTTTAAAATTAGCATCTTCTCGACATTTTCTCATACCCTTGATGAGGTGCTGGGTTATTAAGTGAGGGAATTCTTAAGGACATTCAAGATGTGGACACTGTTTTTGCACCCAAAAGAGACTTTGGGTGAGGTTCCTAAATGAGAACATCGTTCCTGAAAGATATTTATCTGATATCCCAGAGATGCAATGCTTTTCTCTGAAACTCTGCTTCACTAAAACCAATTCCTCTACTTCGAGTGTTATAGGAATCCTTATATTAAACATATATATCCTTATAGGAAGCTCTACATGCATTAGGACAAACCTAGAGACCCTCCTTGTCCGCCAGCCATTCGGGGCACATGGAGTTGTCCAAACTAATTCTATCTACAGCCCAGCGCCCTCTCCTACAGGGCCCGCTCTCATACCCACACAAACCTTTGCTGAACCCATCTTCCCACCATCTAAGAGCAACCAAAAGGGGATGGTGACTGTTCCTGGTTTCTCTGATGAACGCTGTGAGCCTTGATGGTGACCACTGGCTCCTCTGTCCCCATTCCCACACTCAAAGTCAAGAGAAAGGCATAAGCTGACTGTGGGATTCCAGGGGATCTTAACTGAATTCACAGGGTGCACACACTAGGATGAAAAACAGTACCTCTGTAACGACACCGACCTCTATGTGAGATTTGGCATTTTCTGTATTTATGAAGGTAGCAACAAACCATGGTCATCTTAGCAAGATTAGATGTTAAAAAAATGTTTCCTATCCCATCAAATTTGTTGCAAATCTCAGAATTTCATTTCCACTCATCACTGTTCCAAAATTACATTCATGAGTAAACCTGCCTCTAGTTTTTCTGATTCATTGTCTTAATTAAAAATGTACATATATATATATATATATATATACACATAGTGATTTTTAACCTTCTTTTGGTAATTTTAATTTGGTCTAATCAGTTTCCCTTATAAGCCTATGTACTGTTTCATGCATTTAACGCCATTATTCTGAGGCTGCCAAGGGGGTCCATGGCACTAAAATAGGTTAAGGACCCCCTTACCAAACAGGTCCTCGGCCCAACCTCAGCCACGCAGAGATCACGTATGTCTTGGCCCTTCTCTTCAGCCTCTCTGGACTCTGGGACAGTCACCCAGCACTTCTCTCTGGCCCACTCCCTTGCTCTCAGACTTGCCCTGTCCCTCTGAGGAACCCCCTTGCCCAGCCAGAAAAACACACCCTACTCCCTCCTCATCCCCTGACCCCAAAATGACTCTAGTATTTTGCTTCCTATAGTTTACATCATCAAAACGATCTTTTTTTTTTGTTTTCCAAATACAAAATGATATCATAACATTGCATGTGCTTTTTACAAAACATTCATGGCCACTGTTACGCCCCCCAGAGATTCTGTTACAGCTCTCTGCTCCCCACTCAATTCAGGTCCTTCCAAACTCAGTACCCCCATCCTCCCACCTCTCCACCACCACCCCACCGGGCGTCACACTGCCCCTTCTGTGCCATAAACACTCCCTGCCTGAATCATCTTTATCCTGCCTCCACTGAAGGCCCGCTGAGACGACCACCGCAGGAACCTCATAACTCCCGCCCTCTTCCATCAGAGATCTCACCGTTCTGTGTCCTCACTCTACTGCTGCCTCCAGAATAAAGTAGAGATGGCCCAGGAAGGCACACTGTGAAAGGCACACAGTGTCACCCACTGCCCGTTCCCACACGTTCACACATCTGCATCCCAGACACCTGATTCAGCACCCTCTGTGCCTTTTCCACCTGGGTCTCGAGGTCCGCACACACTACCTATCAAAGTCGCACCTGTCCTCCAAGGTCTGACTCCCATCCTCATGGTTCCAAAAAGATTTCCCCCATCTCCTTGGTTGGAATTAATCTCTTCTTCCCCCAAATTCCCCTAACCCTTTGGGCATACCTTCCTTCCAGCACCTGGAAAGTCTACCTGGTTTCATCCAGCAGAATCACAGGTCGAACAACTTCTGCCCGCCCCTTGCCTCAAACAAAAAGTGCATATGTGAATTCACGAAACAAAGAGCAACGAGATGGGGCAGGGAATTCCAGCTGCTAGTCTCAGAGGGAACTAGCGGGAGACACACACGTCCGCTGTCCCTACATGCCTCTTGTCCTACGGGCATCTTCTTTCTCTGGGAATCATTCTAGCGTTTAAAGACCCATACTTTTAGAACCACAAGACCCAGACACAAGCCACCTTCTCCATCTGGAGAGTAAATGAAAGAGCAGTGCTCTATCCCGGGGCAGAGGACACGTGGGCTGAGTTGGATTTGTTGAAATGACACTGGCTCTATGGTGTTTTGACTCTATAGAGTTTCTGTCTGTGGACTGACTTTAGAACCTCACTTATGTCTGAGATATGGTTCTCTCTGTTATCTATTTGCCCTCCTCCCCTAGACTTTGGGCCTCTAGAGCACAGGGACGTGCCATCCATCTCCATGTCCCCGGTGCGACTCAGCACCTCGAAAGTACGTAACATTGGGTGCTTCCAACTGAGCAAAGGGACCAAAGCTATAAACACTAGCCCAGCTCTCATAAACTGTAATATTATTTAAGTCATCTTCTCTGAACATAAATCTAGACCTCCTAAAAATACTTTGGATAACATACGTTCTGGTCAACAAAATGATCAATTTTCTAAAATTTCCAAATCCTACATTGCATTTTTTTCCTGTGTTATGATATCAAGAATTACAACCTCTTGGTAAATATACTGATTAAGCCACCATCGATGCCCCGTTAGAAGTTTTGAACTTATTTTCAAACTAGGTTCTCATCTACCTGCCACTTGCCTTTAAGACAATGGGTCCTCATTTCTTTCAAGCCTCTGGTCTAAAAGCAAAGTGAACCAAATAATAATTACAATGAAATATCACTACATTCATTGCAAGAGGAAATGAGCTTTAAACTATGTGAAGGCTTCAGGCAACAAGTTGCCCCTGCTGTGTTCTGAGCATTTCAAAGGACAAAATAGAAAATTGGAAAAGATCAATATCAAGGCAACAGTGATCTGCAATGGTAATAAATAAAGATGTCTTTCAAGGCCCATTAACCACTAATCACATCTGGGATCAAAACTAGCAGAACAGCTCCCAGCTGTTTGAAGGGGCTGCCATTGGTCTCATCTTGAAAATGAAACGGGGCGGGTCTATCCCGGGTTTGTTTCATGTTGATGAAACCGCCATTGCTTTGATTGCTGGTTAGGGCTATGGAGAGTCCTCCAGAGGTCCTAGCCACCCTCCCTGTGGTGGACTGGAGAGCTCCCTTCCAACCTGCAATTACACAGAGTACGTAGTGCAGACTCCACAGAGAGAAAGAACAAGAGGGAACAGGATCAATATCATTCCTGAAAAGAGCCTGCTGGATGCAACGGTATGGATTACACAGCTGAGTGACACCTTGCTATGGAGCTGGATTTCGGGGACTGGAGTGGTAGCCCCAGGCCTCATGGGCAAAGCCTCCCTCCGCTTTTGGGATTAAAATAAAAAAAAAACAGAAAAAAAGGCATGGCTCTAGGGAAGGGTCCTCCAGCCTCAGGACAACCATTCAGTCAGTCCTAACAGCTGAAACTACCCAACAAACACATCCACAAACTTACTCTCTGGGATGGTCTAGCCTTACTCCTCAAAGTCTGGTCCATGAATGAGTAGCATCATCCTCAATGGGGAGCCAGTTAGAAATGCAGAATCTCAGGCCTTCCCCCTCCCAGACCTACCGAGTCACAGTCTGCATGTTGACAAGATTCCTGCATAATTTGCAGACACATTAGAATTTGAGAAATACGATACAGGCCAGTTTTTCTACCATAACTGCATATGAGAACGTTTTGATGGCAAGTATGTAATATTGATGTCTAGGCTCCAACGGCAGAGATTCTAACTAGACTTGGGTAAGGTGCAGGTATCAGTTTTAAAAAAAAAATTTTTTAACACAAAATTGCCTGGAAGATGATAAGTCCAGACAAATATTTGCTGAATGAGCTACACGAATGACCTAATTGAACAATGCTCTCACTCAAAGTCACCAAAACTCTGCCGCTGCCTGGGTTCCCTAATTGGATGAAGGAGGAAACAGAAAATGATTAGACAATTGAGAAGGGCTTTAAAGGACAGCGGTTTTCAAGTACTGAGATCAAATTTTCTTTTCTTTTTAAACAAAGAAAAGTTCAACTTATATTCTTAGACATACTTATAACCCCAGACTCAGAAACTGAAATTTTTAAAAAGTTTTTTTTTTAGTTCTCCCTGTCTGAAGACAACTAATCTTCCCTTTGTCTCAGTTTCTCACCTGCACAGAAGAAAACACATGTATCTACTCTCTAGGAACAAGTCTTAATATCAAAAGCTTAACGTGCCTTCTGATTCCAGCGACTGTGATCTCTCAGGGCTTTAATGCCAGGCCTTGGAGCCTCTGGGTAAACGGATATCTGTAGCTTATATGGAGGTGCTCACGGAGTATGCAAGTATGAGACGGTTATGAAGATTAGTTATCAATAATAGGTATGTGATTCACCTAGCTGGCTAGACTATTGCATGAATCCTACAAAATGGGGAGTGGTGCAACCCACTGCCTCATCAGTGGCCTAATCCAGACTGTTGATTTCCAGACCTGGAAGATAAACAGGGTTAATCTCGGTATAGGAAAAGGCTTTTTACCTATGATCCAAACCTAGAGGCAATAAAAGAAAAGCTCAACAGATTTGAATACATAAACATTTTAAAAAATTATTTATGGTGTCATTTGTTATGTGAAGTCAACTGACAAACTGGGGGAAAATATTCACAATATACACCATAGACAAGGAGCTAACGTCCTTAATATATAAAGACTTCATAAATGTGGCACCAGGGAACAAAACCCAATAGAAAAAAAAGGAAACAGACAGAACAGACAATTTACAAAAAAGATCTAACAATGACCCTTAAACAAATGAAAAAGTGCCCAAACTCCCTCATACTTAGAAAAATCCAAATTAAAACCTGAGATACCATTTCTCACCTACCAGACTGGCAACATTTTCAAAATATGACAACAAATTCTATAGTTGGGGCTGTGGGAAAATAGGCACCCTGTACATTTCTGGTGGGAATTCAAATTGGTATGACCCTTCTGGAGGGAAAGTTGGCAAAACCTCACAAAACTGTACGTGCACTTACCTTTACACCCAGCAATCCCACTTCTAGAAGTCTACTTTGCAGATACACTTCTAACAATATAACAAAACGTATGCACAAGGGCCTTTACTGCAGCATCATTTGTAATTGCAAAACACTGGAAACGACCTAAATGCTTACATAGGAGAGTAGTCGAATAAACTATGGTACAACCACATAAAACCTGAAGAGAGGGTTGTGGGAACACCCAAGTTATAGCTGGTCTGTCAGAAATGACAGAGGCCTAGACTTGTAATTGGTGTCTGAAGGGGGACAGTCTTATGGGACTGAGCCCTTAACCTGAAGGGGCTGTGCTACCTCCAGATAGGGAGTGCCAGAATTGAATTGAATTGACAAGTGGTGTCCAGAGGGTTAGAGAATTGGTTGGTATTAGGGAGGGGGGCGAATCTCACACATTTTGTGTAAGAAGCATAGTGAATTAGAAACAGACCATGGAACTCACGGTATTTTGTATATACAAAGACACAGATAGGTACAGAAGTACAGAGGCATGTATACGTCTGGGTTAGTACACACACATGTATTTCCTGGCTCTGTCCATAGAGAGGGCCTAGATGCAGACACTCGAGTAGCAATAAGCACACTTAACACTCAAATACTGGTTTCTAAATGTTATTCTCCACTAAAAAAATAAGAGCTCATTGGAGAAATGATTGATTCCATGGTTGGGGCAGGGGAAATACAAGATGAGCCTAGAATATCTTGTGGTGCCAGAAAGGAAGAAAGTATGAATGAATGAATGAATGAATGAAATGGAGGCCTGTCAAAAAAGCACAGGAGACACCCTGAAAGAGCTTCTAATGTCCCAAACTAGAACAACTTGAGCAGCAAAATGAAAAACAATAGTATTGGATTTTAACCCACAAAGTAAAATATATATGTGTCTGCTCTGGACTGAATTGCGTCCCCTCAGAATTCATAATGTCGAAGCCCTGACCCTCGATGCTATTGTATTTGGAGATAGGCCTTTTAAGGTTAAGTGAGGTCATGGGGGGGTGGGGTCTTAATCAACAGGATTGGTGGCCTTATAAGAAGGAAAGAGCTCTTCTCTCTCTCCCCACAGCCATCTGTAAGGCATGAAGAGAGGTCTCACTGGGAACTGAATCAGTTGGCACCTTGATGTTGGACTTTCCAGCCTCCAGAACCGTGATAAATACATTTCTGTTGTTTAAGCCACCCAGTCGATGGTATTTGTGTGGCCACAGAGCTGACTGAAACAGTGTCTGTATTAACATTAAAAATCACGTGCATAAATAAATGGGGGAGAAGGGACAGATCTTTCTTACAGAAGAATTGTAATTCATAAATGTAGAAGGAAAGAAGGACATAGAAAATCACCATTAGGCAAATAACACAGTCATGATTATCAAAGACAAGATCTCTGACAGATGCTAAAATTGGTGAATGAAATTTTGAGAAGAAACAGTATATTTGCATCATCTCAAAGCATCTTACCCAAGTTATTTATTAATTATAAAAGGGAAGATCAGAGCTTTACAGCAAGTCCCCCTGCAGACACCACCTGAACCAAGTAATCAAGGTGATTATCGCCAGTGACAATACACATGGACATCAGAAACCCCTCGATAGCGGGCAGCAACATAATTTTTGTTCTGAAAATGCACAACATTCTAATCATTAGAAAGCACCAAACAAATCCAAACTGAGGGACATTCTATAAAATAAGTGATCAGGACTCTTCCAAAGTGTCGAGGGTGTGAGAGAAGGAAAAAGCCGAGCTATCACTCGGATTGGAGGAAACTGAAGAGAAATAACAACTAGATATAGTGTGGGATCTTGAATAGGACCCTGGAAGAGAAAAGGACACTTGTGGAAAATCTAGTAGAATTCTAATAAGGTCTGCAGTTTGGCTCACTGCACGATTCCAATGTTAATTTCCTGGTTTTGATCGTTATACTATGGTTATATAAGATGTTAATATTAAGGGAAACTGGGTGAGTGGCATCTGAGGACTCTCTGTACTATTATTGAAACTTCTCTGTGAGCCTAAAATTAGCCCAAAATTTTTTAAAGTTTAGGGGGTTAAAAAAGTTAAAAATGAATAGAGCTTGGCCACATCATTCATTCAAGTTACTATGAAATGCTTAGAGCTTCAATGTCTCAATGCCTGGCAGAGGTTTTCCTCCCGAAAAACCTTTCCCAACACCTAACATAAGACAGAGTTCGTTTTATCTTTTTCTGGTCTCCCACAATTCTCCCAGAACTTGTTCATACTGATTTTGTATCACTTAACCAAATTGTATTCTAAATGTCCTCTTGCTCTGCTGGATCCCCAGGTAGGCTAAGCTCTGCGGAGATCAGGAAACTTTAGCAAACCAAACCTGAGCCGTGACAGGTAAGACCTCTGTTCTCCAGCCCCTCATGTACAAGGTCTTAGCACTGGGCCAAGTGCACCATTAGGCTGACCTGGGATACGGAGTCCAGGGATAATGCTTGGGCTTCCAACATCCCTGTCCCAGCCCCCTTCACGGCTTCTCCATCCTGACCATGGAGACTTTGCTTTCCCCTCAGCACAAGCCATTGCAGTTTTCCAAGTCTTTATTCCGATAACACAGGGACTCTGGTATGCCATGCCCCATCGACCACCAGGAACTAGAATCTGGCCCCAAGCCTCCAGTGGAAACTGCAGCCCTGTTTTCTTACAGAGAAGGATTCATGATGTCCAGGTACCCTTCACCTCTCTGGATCAGCCCCTGCTGAACAGCGCCCGTCCCCATCCCTGCACTGTCCCCACCCCTGCTTTCCCAAGCCCCTCGCTCCCACTCTTCTGGGATAAACGCTCTCTAGAAATCAGGCTTTGTTACCAAGTCCATTGACTCACTATTTCTGACAGAGTAGGAAAAAAATCTAGAATGCACAAAACTTCTAAATGAATACAGTCAGGATATAAATGCTGCAAAACACTCCCATCTTCAGCCATGCTTTAATATTAATTCTTCACCATTATGATTGCTCTGCTCCCCACTCCCAGTAAGAAAGTACCAGACTCACACTGGAAAATTATATAAAAAAAATAAAAAATCTGCCACTGTCAGCAACCTACAGGTTTTCTCTCCTTCCTCTGCCCTCCCTGATAGGTAAGCCACAGTGAAAAATATTGGCACTTGTGAAAACGTGCAGTGTTTTGAAGTAGAAGAATGAAGAGAGGGAGGGAGGGGAGGAAGGGAGATGGGGAGGGGGGATGCTGACTTTGTGAAGAGACTCTAGCCCAGACTGGCCCACCTGTCTGGTGGGCTCATGCCCAAAAAATTATTTCCTCTTCCTAGGTATCCGTACTTTTTCACATCTTTTTTTCCTCACTGTTGAAAGTTACCAATTAAGGGATAATTGAGATTAATAAGCATTTTCTTTTGCAAAGGTAAATGCATGAGGGGAGTTAGTCTCTATGGGGCTCTCAGTCATACTTGTATGAATTTGTATGAATGCGTTAGATCAGATCGCATTCCTCCTAACCCCCAGCTAATTGAGATCATTGGCACTATGGGAACTGGAGTTTTACTATGTGATGGGAGAAGTAGTTGCAGTCATTTTAGTTCAGAGATCGCTTGGGGGACTAGGGAAGGATGGATTAAATGCTACAGTCAGGTAATTAGGAGATTATGAAAGCAATGAGTGAAAAAACACAGAAATACCCAAGGGGTGTAAAAATGGCACGGAAAGTTCAGACTTAGCGGGGAGCTAAGACCCACAGTGCACTTTGAGGAGCTCTTCAGCTGAAGCCCATGGAAATACTCTGCTCAAAATGTAAAATCAAGACACACGTTCTGGCACATGAGATAGAATCCTAGGAGGTGAAAAACATGAAAAGCCTAGAATACATCCAAGGACATACCCAAGGTTACAGAATCATGGGATTTTAGACAAGAAGAAAGGTTAGAGATGATCTAGTCCAACAATTCTCAACTTTGAGTAATGAGCCTATTTTTAAAGTCAGAAAACTTCACAAATCCCTTCATCGTAGTATTTTGTCTCTTGATTGAAAATGTATATATACAGTAAAAATTTAACCGTTAATTCAGAAACTGAATTGATTCACATCTTTAATTCCCAAAGCATCTACCTATATCTGACAACCAGTAGTATATGTGTGCACAAGCGATGGTGTACATATGAATTTTTACTCTGAGACATCCCCCATCGCCACCTGGCACCATCTCCCGGATGTCACAGCTGCCACACACGGGAACCACAGATCTTCATGGTACGAATCAGCACAATTCACTCAGCCAGCTTGGGAGAGGAGGTGTAATCCACAAAGCAACACATCTGTAGTTCCACTTACGATGCCTATAGGTAACTTCCTTTGGAGAGAAAAATAAAGAAAACAGATGCCATGTTTTATCTTCTGTGAAAGAGGTGGTGGTCAAGGGCAGTTTTGTTTTTGGCCAGAACACCAGCGTAGAGAAGTTACCTGATGCAATTCCTAAACAGTTCCTGATTTTTGGCACAGAAAATGAGATATTGCTTCCCTGAGACTGTAACATATGCTCCACTCTTCCCTCTGAGGTATTTCCTCTTTTATTAACTATGCAATTTGCTACATGATTGCCGAAAGTGCTTCTTCTTTTGCAAACAGCCAAACGATGCCTTTGAGAGCATCTATTCCCCGGGATGTGTGAGGTAGCGCGCCCCATTCACAAGGGCTCCTGATCCCTGAACCTTATCAAATAAAACATTTTGGAGAGCTTGCTCAGAATAAAGATTAGAGCAAACGGAGGTGGGAGGGGCTGAGGCGGAGGGGTGCAGTTTGAGGCCTACGCGCTCAGTCAAAGCACCTTAGTCTCACCTGAAATATCTGCAGAGAACCATTCAACTCTTTCTTGAGCTGAAATTCTTTATGTCTTACACATTTTGTAAATGTTCCTTGGTTTGTGTTTAATAATTGTTCAATTTTTCTTTAAAAGGACCGAAAGAACAACAACAAAAATATCATAACTAAGAAAGGAAAAGATATCTCTAAATGGCAAAGTCATTGCACAAGGACAGAATTAGTAAAACCCAGTAAATCATCACAACGAATAAAAATGATTCTGAAAGCATCTGCCTGCTTTGTTCAAATATCAGAGTGAGCACTTTGTAGATGGGAGAGGATGTGGACTGCAGGGCAACACTTCAGCAGGATTAGAAAACTGGCCTGAAGTGACTAAGGGCTAGGATCTCTTTTCCTTGTTCTCCTTTCTTATCCTTCTATCCTTTCTTAAATTTCGGTTTCATCTTCTGAGATGCACTGCTAAGCACACCTTGATCGATGGTTTATTACAAAAATGAAATTATACAAAGCATGTAAAACAGCTAACATGGTGCATACTTCATGGGAAAAGTATAATAAATAATAACTATTATTCTCATCTATAGTAGAGTTCTCAGTTGGGTGGGAGAAGGTGGTACATAAGTATCACCAATGCTAGTTTGTTGCTAATGTTGCTATTGTTATGATTTTTGTTTTCTCAACTTGGAAACTTGAATGCCCAGTGCTCACCTCAGACGTGATAGTGAGTCAGAATCCCCATGTCTAGGATCTGACCATGTACAGTTTTTTAAAACTCTACAGATTTTCCAATCAAAATGGAATAACAAGAATTGGATTTATTCTCTCATCTGAAACAACCAAAAACCCAAACAAAATATATAACGCAGTTATCATGGCACTAGGCATCAGGCAATGAAGAAATGTGATCCCTGAAAAACAGGAAACAAACAAGGTGAGCCATACAATTGTCTTGAGAGAGTTTGCAGCACAGGAGGGGACACTGAGTCACAGCTTCAGAGATCCTCTGAGTTGAGGATACAGAACTAAGAGTCCAGAAAGACCAAGGCAGCTAGAGTTCATAGGACAAAGAGGAATAAACTGCACAGTAAGAAAACTCCAGAGATCTGTAGAAGGTCCTCTTCAAAGATTCAGCTGAGAAATAAGCAGTGCATGGGTAAAAGAAAACTACCCAAGGGCCAGGAAGGAACTCACTCAAAAGGATTAGAAGGAGCAATGCCTAGTGCTCACACAGGGCCAGGTACAGAACTAGTCCTCCCCAGCCAGACTGGCAAAGCTCATAATTCACGGAGTATTTGTTGTGCACTCAGGAAGGTCTTCCCTCAGTGATGAGGAATTATTAACCCTAGAAAGAGTGCTGCTATGGGTCAACCGAGCAAAACATAAATGTGAGACTCAAAGAATTCAACTGCTTCCGACTCACATAACTGCATCCCAGTATAAAGCTCAAAAATATGTACAGTAAAATAAAAATTTTCAGCACCTAATGAGGTAAAAATCACAGTGTCTGGCATCCGATCAAAGATTATCAGGCAAAGAGGCAGAAAAACAAGACCCACAATGAAGAGAATAATCAGTCAATGGAAAGGGACCCAGAAATGACGCTGATGTTAGAATTAGCAAAGAAGGATACTAAGTCTGTTATTGTAACTTGTGAACATATGAAATTCAGTTAGCTAGAGACATGGAAGATATTTTTTAAAGTCCCAAACTGAATGTCTATAAATGGAAAATACACTAGATGAGCTTAGTGGAAGATTAGACACTGCAGAAGAAAAAATTAGTAAACTTGAAGGCATAGATAAAAAAGAAACTATCAAAAGTGAAACACATTTTTTAAAAAATCAAAATAAATAGGCAGCATATCAATATGTTGTGGGAAAATTTCAAGCCACCTCATATATGGATAATTGGAGTTCCTAAAGGAGAAGATAGAGTTGATGACAAAAAAAAAAAATTTAAAGAAGTAATAGCTAAAACTTTCCTAATGTAATGAAAATTATAAACCTACACTCCAAGAAATTCAACAAATCCCAAGCAGAAGAAACATGGAGAAAACTACACCAGGGCACATCATAGTCAAATAGCTTAAAACCAATGATAAAGAGAAAATCTTAAAAGCAGCCAGAGAAAAACACGTTATGTACAGAGGAACACAAAAAATGACAGCAGATTTATCACTGGAAAAATGTAAGCAAGAAGACACTGATGTGACATCTTTAAAGTACTAAAAGAAAATACCTGTCAACCTAGGATTCTGTATCCGGCAAAAATATCTTTCAAAATGAAGGCAGCAACAAAATTTAAAAAAAACATGCTATGGGCTTCCCTGGTGGCGCAGTGGTTGAGAGTCCGCCTGCCGATGCACAGGACATGGGTTCGTGTCCCGGTCCGGGAAGCTCCCACATGCCGCGGAGTAGCTGGGCCCGTGAGCCATGGCCACTGAGCCTGCGCGTCCAAAGCCTGTGCTCTGCAACGGGAGAGGCCACAACAGTGAGAGGCCCGCATACCGCAAAAAAAACAAAAAACAGAAAAACATGGTATTAGATTATAATCCAAAGAATAAAATAAATATCTATGAATCCATGTGATATAATAAAATGATTGGACAAATAAATAAGTGGGGAATAATTTTTGAGGAGACCACCTACTCAAAGAGGTAAAATGTAACTCTGGACTCCGTAAGTGTGGACCTCACATAGCAACTTCCTTCCAAAGAGTACAGTATGGAAGGGAAGGGGATGACTTTACAGTGGAAAATCCCAATAAACACCGAACATCAACAGTGATAAGTCATGTTGACAGTATGTAGCCTTGATAGGATGTGATGAAAATGGCACTTTACCTCTGTGATCTTCCTCCCCAAACCCCATAACTCCAGTCTAATCATGAGGAAAACATCGAAAAATACCATATTATGAGGCATTCTAAAAAAATCTGACCAGTATATCTCAAAATTTTCAACGTCATAAAGAACAAGGAAAGTCTGAGAAACTGTCATAGGCAAGAGGAACCTAAGAGACATGATTAAATGTAATGTGACATCCTGGAAGAGAAGGACATTAGGTAAAAACGAGTCGAGGATATACGAAAAAAGTATGGACTTTAATAATATTGGTTCATTACTTGTGACAAATATACCACAGTAATGAAAGATGTTAACAATAGGGGAAACGGTCTGGGGTATTTGGGGACTCTTTTTACTATCTTTGTAACTTTTCTGTAAGTCTAAAATATTCTAAAATTAAAATTTATTAAAAATAAAATGAAAGCAAAATACATTGTCAGATATTCAAAAGTTGAAAGGATTTATTATCAACAGCTCTATTCTATAAGTAATGTTAAAAGATGTCCTTTCAGGCAGAAGGAAAATGACCTCATATGAAAATCTGAATGTACACAAAGAAATTTGGACCATTTGAAACAGTTAGTAAATGAGAAACCGTGTAAGATTTTTTTTCTTATTTTTTAAATCATTTTAAAAGATAATTGACTTTAAGTTCCACTGATATGGAGCAGCCCCATTCCTCCCTGGTCCTCCTTCTTAAAACTAAAAAACTCTGGACATAATGACATTTAGAAAATGAAGAACAAAACAAGCCCAAAGCAAGCAAAAGGAAATAACAAAGATAAATACAGAAAACTGATAAAATTGAATACAGGAGAACCATAGAGAAAGTCAATGATAAAAAAAGCTGATTCTTAAAAAATATAAATCAATAAAATTGATAAATCTCTAGCAAGACTGACAAAGATAAAAAGAGAGAAAGTACAATCAATAATATCAGAAATGAAACAGGATATTATTGCATATCCCTTTATAGGAAAATAAGGGAATACTACAGACAATTATGCTCATAAATTTGACAAGTTAGAAGTAGAACAATTCGTCGAAAATCACAAACTACAACTCAATCAAGATGAAACAGACAACCTGAATAGTCCTATAACCATTTAAAAAATAGAATTTGTAATTTTAAAGGCTCCCTAAAAAGAAATCTCCAAGCCCAGATGATTTCACTGCAGAATTCTACCAAGCAATTTTAAAAGAATTAACACCAATGTAACAAACAATTTAATTCTTCCAAAAAAACCCAGAAGGAATACTTCTCAACTCATTCTATGAGACGAGTATTATCCTCATACCAAAATCAGACAAAGAGAGTACAAAAAAAGAAAATTATAGACCAATTTTCTCATGAACTTTGAAGCAAATATCCTCAACAAAATGTTAGCAAATCAAATCTGGCAACATAAAAGAATAATTATACACCATGACCAAATGGGGTTTATTCCAAGTATACGAAGTTGGTTCAGCATTTAAAATAAAAAAAAAATCAATCACTATATTTCACCATATAGATGTGCTAAAGAATAAAAATTATGGGCTTCCCTGGTGACGCAGTGGTTAAGAATCCACCTGCCAATGCAGGGGACACGGGTTCGAGCCCTGGTCTGGGAAGATCCCACATGCCGCGGAGCAACTAAGCCTGTGTGCCACAACTACTGAGCCTGCACTCTAGAGCCCGCGAGCCACAACTACTGAAGCCCGCGCACCTCAAGCCCGTGCTCCGCAACAAGAGAAGCCACCGCAACAAGAAGCCTGTGCGCCGCGACGATGAGTAGCCCCGACTCGCCACTAGAGAAAACCCGAGCACGGCAAGGAAGACTCAACCCAACCAAAAATATTGTGTCAATTGACACCATAAAAGCATTTGACAAAATTCAACATACATTTGTGATAATTCATGAAAATTGTCAGCAAACTAAAAATAGAGGGGAACTTCCTCAACCTGAAAAATAGCATCTATAAAACAGCTTATAGCTAACATACTTAATGGTGAAAGACTGAATGCCTTCTCTCTAAGACTGGAAACAAGGCAAGGACATCAGCCCTTATTTTTATTCAACATAGTTCTCGCCACAGCAAGAAAGCAAGAAAATAAAATAAATAGAAAGCTTACAGATTAGAAAGGAACACATAAAAATATCTCCCTTTGCAGATGACATGATTGAAAACACTCCTGGAACCGATAAGGGAGTTTAGCAAGATTGTAGAAACAAGTTCAGCACACAGAAAAAAATCAGTCGCATTTCTATATGGTAACAATGAATGTGTGGAAACCAAATTAAAGACACAATAAATACCATTACAAATAAATCACTCCAAATAAAATGTAATATTAAGTATAAACTTAACAAAACATGTACGGTACATGTGTTCTGGAAATTGCAACATGCTGATTTTAAAAATCAAAGAATAAATGGAGAGATGGAGCATATGTTCATGGAGCGGAAGACTCAACATAGTAAAGATGACAATTCTCCCCAAATTGATCTATAGGTTTAATGTAATTCCTATCAAAATCCCAGCAAGATTTTTGTAGGTATAGACAAACTTACACTAAAATTTATATGGAGAGCCACAGATCCTAGAATAGCTAAAACAATCTTGAAAAAGAAAAATAAAGTTGTGAGAAAGAATCACTCTATCTCATATTAAGGCTTACTTACTATACAGCTACAGTAATCAAGATAGTGTGGGACTGATGGGGGGACAGACAGAAATCAGTGGAGCAGAATAGAGAACTCAGAAATAATCCATACAAATATGCCCACTTGATTTTTGACAAAAATGTAAAGCAATTCAATGGTGGAAGGACAGACTTTGCAATAAATTGTGTTGGAGCAATTGGATATCCATAGGCCAAAAATTGAACTTCGAGCTAAACCTCACACATTTTACAACCGTTAACTCAAAATGGATCACAAACTTAAATATAAAACATAAAACGATAGAACTTTTAGAAAACAATGTAGGAGAAAATCTTCGGGATCTAAAACACATTAAATCAGAATGAGATATCACTACATACCTATCAGAATGGCTAGAAGAAAAAGTAGTGACACCACCAAACGCTGGCCAGAATGCAGGGAAAATGGATCATTCATACACTGTTGCTGGGAATGCAAAATGATAGAGCCACTCTGGGAAACAGTTCGGCAGTTTTTACAAAACGAAACATGTAACTGCCGTACAGCCCTGCGATTGCACCCTTGGGCATCATCCCAGAAGAATAAAAACTTACATTCACATAAAATCTGGCACACAAGTAGTACAAATACAAATAGTATTATTTATAATAAAGTTTTTCCATAAAACTGGAACAACTCAGACGTTCTTCAATGAGTGAATGGTTAAATGAATCATGGTACATCCATACCATGGATTACCACTCAGCAATAAAAAGAAACAAACTATTCCTACACTCAACGACTTCTATGAATCTCCAGGGAATTAGGCTGCATGAAAACAAGCTAGTCCCCAAAGGTTACATACTGTTTAAGTCCATTTATATAACAATCTTGAAATGACAAAATTATACAGACCGAGAGGAGAGTAGTGGTTTTATGGAGGAGGGGGCAGAGAAGAGTCGGTGGGTGTGGTTATAAAAGAGCAATAGGAGGGCTCTTTGAGGTGATGGAGACGTTCTGTATTTTGACTGTATCAATGCCAACATCCTTGATGTAACATTCTCCTATAGTTTTGCACGATGTTACTATTGAAGAAAATTGGGTAAATGGTAATATGATGTTTCTCTGTATTATTTCTTAGAATTGCATGTGAGCATGCAATTATATCAAAAATTTAATTAAAAATTAAATGTAAACTGGTCATGTAAATGTAAGACCTAAAACTATAAAACTTCTAGAAGAAAATGTAGGAGAAAATCTTTGTAACCTTGAACTAGGCAAATATTTGTGAGATTAGACAGCAAAAGCACAATCCATGAAAGAACAAACTGATAAAATGGACTTCATAGAAAATAAAATTGCAACTCTTCAAGACACTTTTTTTATTTTTATTTTTTTAGTGAAATGAATTTTAATCACATTCCCTCCAAACAGCAAATATAAATAATTGGGGGTCAAAACTTAGTGCCCAACTAACAGATAATGCAATATTATTATCACTAGTTATTTTATTTTATTATTTTTTAACATCTTTATTACCGAGTATAATTGCTTTACAATGGTGTGTCAGTTTCTGCTTTATAACAAAGTGAATCAGTTATACATATACATACGTCCCCATATCTCTTCCCTCTTGCGTCTCCCTCCCTCCCACCCTCCATCCCACCCCTCTAGGTGGTCACAAAGCACCGAGCTGATCTCCCTGTGCTATGCGGCTGCTTCCCACTAGCTATCTATTTTACGTTTGGTAGTGTATATACGTCCATGCCACTCTCTCACTTTGTCCCAGCTTACCCTTCCCCCTCCCCATATCCTCAAGTCCATTCTCTAGTAGGTCTGCGTCTTTATTCCCATCTTGCCCCTAGGTTCTCTTCAAGACATTTTTCATAGAATGAAAAGACAAGTCATGGGCTGGGAGAACACTTTGCAAAGCATTTTCTAATAAAGGACTTGTATCCAGAATATATATATATATTTTAACTCTCAAAACTCAATAAAACACAGCCCAATTTTTTAAACGACTAAAGTATTTAAATAGAAATTCATCAAAAATGATAAACATGAAATTCACATAAAAGATGCACAGTTATCACTAGTTATTAGAGAACTGCAAGTTAAACACACAATTAGATACCATTACCTATTAGAATAGCTAAAATTTAAAAGACTGAGCATGCCAAGTATTGACAAGAATATGGGAGGACTAGCTCTCTCATTCTCTACTAGTAGAAACGTAAAATGTACAACTGCTTCGGAAGACAGTCTGGCCGCTTCCTAAAACGTTAAGCACATGCCTACTGTATGATCAGCTATTCCACTCCTACATATTTACACAACAGAAAGGGAAGCATACGTCCATATAAATACTTGTACATGAATATCTATAGCAGCTTTATTTCTAAGAACTCAAAATTGGGAGCAGCCTAAATGTTCATCAACAGATGAGTGAATAAACAAATTGTGGTAAATTCGTAGAATGGAATACTTCTCAGCAATAAAAAAAGGAATGAATTATTGCTACATATAACAGCTTGGATGAATCTCAAAATAATTACACTGCGTGAAAGAAGCTAGGAAAAAAGACTACAGGCTGTCGGATTCCATTTATACAAACCCTATAAAAGGCAAACTAATGTACAGTGACAGAGAGCAGATCAATGGTTGTTGGGAAAGGGGGAGGCAGGGACTGAAGGAGAAGCACAAAGCAGCACAAGGAAGCTTCTCGGGGGGATGGATGTTCTGCGATGGTTTCAAGGGCGTACACGTATGTCAAACGTCAAATGATACGCGTTAAGTATGTACAACTTATTGGATATCAATTATAATTCAATAAACCTGCTTAGAATAAAGACAATACAGTTTCCTCATTAAGATGTTTCTTTATGCTAACATGTATTGGACTTATTTTCTAATGAATTAAAAAATAAATGTGGGGGGCTTCCCTGGTGGCGCAGTGGTTGAGAGTCCACCTGCCGATGCAGGGGACACGGGTTCGTGCCCCGGTCCGGGAAGATTCCACGTGCCGCGGAGCGGCTGGGCCCGTGAGCCATGGCCGCTGAGCCTGCGCATCCGGAGCCTGTGCTCCGCAACGGGAAAGGCCATAGCGGCGGGAGGCCCACGTACGGCCAAAAAAAATAAAATAAAAATAAATAAACAAATAAATAAATGTGTTAAACATTTCTCTTTATCATTCTAACATGATAAATACTGACAGATATAACCCTCAAAGAAAATTCTTGCAGGTCCTCGATCTTTAAGCCTATAAAAAGGTCCTTAGACTCAAAAATTTGAGGACTGCTCTCCTAGGGGATAGAGATCCTGCCTTCATCATTCTCAGCGTCACCAGCACCCACAACAACCCTGGGACCGTGGGGGGTGCCCGACGGATGTGTGCAGAGCGACGAGATGGGTCTCTCCAGCAGCTGTCTCATCATTCTCTTTCCTTCACTGACTTGCTGGGGAAATGGGTTTGAAAAGCATGGAACCCTATCTCCCCTTACAGTAAAGAAGAGATGCTCTTTGAAGCCATTTCCCCCAAGTTCCAGCCTTCTTGGGCCTGATTTCTGGAACCTTCTCCTTACTGCTCGCTCAGGATGAACAGACTCTCCTACAGTAAACCCAGATCTCGTGGCCAGGTCAACACGAGCTGCCATGAGCTGGTCACGGCAGCTTTAAGGGACACTGAAGTCCCAAAAGGAAAGACATCTGAGTAGAACATCCCTGTCCTAGGAGCCCAGAGACACCCCAGTGTCCTCACTTGTCCCCTTTGGGGGAGCAGCCGGCCTCCTTGTCGCCCCCCTCCCAGGCATCCCTCCCCGCCTCAAACAGAGCCCACTTCCTCAACAGATAACTTCACGAGGGTTTCAGGACTCGGGCTTACCTGGCCCAAGGGAAACAGGAGTGGCGGTGTTGCCTGAAGTTTGTGAAGAGCTCTCAGATAAGCCTGGCACTCAACAAAGACGGCCTTCTATTCCACGGGGAGTGCCGTTTTGGACACTTGCTGCTTTTGTCCCACAGGGTAAGAGTGGGGAGGATACTAGAAGCCTCTATGATTACTACAGGATCATGTCCTTTAACTTAAGTGGCTCCTGGGCCACAGATCTGGATGGCAAATTCTCTGCTCTGGGGAGGAGACAGACAAAGAGAGACAACTCCTTCCTGCAGCAGCCAGGCCTGTGCTCACCTCGTCCCAATCTCCTTTCCAGATTGCATAGCTGTCCACCTGCCTTAAACCCTGCAGCACACCCGTGATTACGGGGCTCCTGGGCTCCTGGTTTCCTGAAGTTCCAAGTTTGTAGCCTTTGCAGCCCAGAGCATCCCACCCTTCCCCGACCCCCGCACCGTCCCCCGGATTCCCCATCGGCTGCCCACACCTGCCAAAGGCTCAGGTGCCCTGTGGCACCCAGTGGAGACTAGATCTCTTGGCTGTGCTAAGAGGGGTCCTCACCAGCCCTGGGGACACAGCCCAGCCTCCTCCAGGGAAGGGGAGCAGATGTCAGGGAATCTGGCTCCCTGAGGACTCATTGTACCTGCACGCAGAGTGATGGCCCGAGAAAGAAAACCAAAAAAAAGTAGGTCTCTCTTCCTCTGCAAATCCACTCTGCGATTGCCCTTTACTTGTGATACAGAGTGGCCAGAGGACAAACCCTGGGCGGTTGGGCTCAGAAGAAATACCAGGGTCTCTGAGTTGATGAGGATGGACTGAAAGGAAGGGAGGAGATGGTGAGGATGAAGGGAAGATGCAGAAAATGAGAATAACATGTGACCTAGGGCAAAGCGACTTGGCTTTACAGCCGTGGTCCCCGGAGTGTGGTCTCAGACAGGCGGCAGCAGCAGTACCTGGAACCATGTTAGAAATGTGAGTTCTCAGGCCCCACCGCAGCCCGACGGCATCAGAGTCCAGGACGGTGCCCACCGTGTTTTCAACCTGCCCTCCAGCTCAAGTCTGAGCGTGGTTGGGCCTTCTCAGCCTTGGCCACACACTGCAATCACCTGGGTAGATTCAAAGCCCAGCAAAGTGATGCCTGGGTCTCACACCAGATAGTCCAATTTGATGGGTCTGGGATACGCCCCAGGCATCAGAATTTCAAGCCTGGCTATGTGTCAGGTACCCGAGAAGCTTCTAAAACATGTCAGGGCTGGGCCTTCCCCCTGGACTTAAGGAATCAGAACCTCCAGGGTGGACTGATCATTTCTAACAAGCACCTTCCACCCATGTGATTCCGATGTAGTCACTGGTTTTGAGAAGCATTACCTTGGGAATTTGCCCAAAAGATTGGTTCTTCTGAGCTCTGCCACAGACATACACTTCTAACATAGCAGCCCCCGACCCCATTCAACCAACATAACAGTCATTTGTCCGCCATCAGATGACATTTGGAGTGGCTTGTGTGCCCCACGCACTGATCTCTAAAAAATTTAAGAGTAAGTCATCCGAAAGTACACGTTAGCCACATTTTATAAAGGAAGATCATGGGGTTGGGAGACAAAAAGAAAGAGAAGCAGGGATGGATAAGGAAGAATCAGAGAGGTGACTTTTTTCTTTACTACAATGGGGAAAATGAAATAAGGTGAGTCAGTTAAGAATCTCTTTGGAAATACCCAGGAAGGCCTGCCCACAAGAATAATAAGTACGCTTCCCTTCCCACGCCACCCCTGGCCCACTTATTCCTGGGGAGGTTAAACAAACAATTTGTTTTGTCTTTTGAAAAGGGGTGTAGAAATCCATCACCAAGGAAAAAAAGTGAAACAGCAGTAAGCCAGCTGAGATGCTTCCAATAAAGATAAAGGCCAAAACCAGAGAGTAGACAAGGATCTGGATGAGTGTGATGATGGAGATTAACCTGTAAGTAACCTGCCATCCCCAGACGCGGGGGTAGGAGGGTGAGGCCCAAGGAGCCGGCAGGGAGAGCCAGGCTAGGGCTGGCTTCTTGAAGCACGTGTGAAGCCAACAGCTCTGGAAGCATTGTTCTGGACGGAGTCCCGGGCAAGCACCAGCCCAGTAAATAGGAGTATTGTAATTACTTGTTTACATGTCAGTCTCCTCTGCTAAACCGTGGGTTCCTGAAGGGCTGGGACGGCCGTCACCTAGCCCCTGGCTCCCGGCATTTGGCATGGGCCAGCTGGCAGAGGAGCCACTCGGACAGTGGCCCTACAAGACATCTTCTGAGGCCATGTGTAAATAGCCTATTGTTTAGAGGGACTGAGAAGGTTACGTAAAATCTTGGCTAAGTTAACATGTGCCCGGCTGGCAGAGGTGGAACAGGGAACTTGCATCCTCTGCAGCCCAGCACTGCACTAGAAGCTGTGTAGTGGGTTAAATAGTGTCCTCCAGAAATTCATGTCCTCCAGGAACCTCGGGATGGGAACTTATTTGGAAATAGGGTCTTGACAGATGAAAAAGGTAAGGATGAGGTCATACTGGATTAGAGTGGGCGCTAACCCAATGAAGGTGTCTTTATAAGAGACAGAAAAGGACCACCAGAGACACGGAGAGAAGCCCCCATGAAAACAATGCAGATATGGCAGTGATGCCATCAGAAGCTGGAAGAGACAGGGAAGGATCCTCCCCTAGAAACTTCCAAGGAAGCATGGCCCTGCTGACACCTTAATTTCAGACTTCTAGCTTCCAGAACTGTGAGAGAACAAATTTTTGTTGTGTGAAGCCACCAAGCTGGTAGCAATTTGTTGAGGCGGCCTCGAGAAACTGATGCAAGCTGTACGTCCCCTGATGCAAGCTGTACGTCCTGGTGGAGTTTAGTGCTTACAACAATGCTGAGAGGGGGATACTACCTCTCCTGACTTACAGGTGAGCAAAGGAGGATTCCAAGTAGTGAGTGTCACTCAAGTCGACATGGCCAGGAACAGGAATCAAAGAGTCATCGCTTTCCTGCCCAGTCAAAAACAATTCCAAACAAGGGGGAAAAGAACCCTGCAATGCAGCAAGGCGCGTGGATGGAATACAGCCTAGAGATGGGAGCTCTCTAGACGCCCGTCAGAAACGCGCAGCACTGACAATTATAAACCAGGCAGATACGCTTCTCAGGGTAACGCTGGCCAAGGCATTTCCACAGGACTGCAGTGTTTATAAGGGAAAGCCTCACCTTTTCAACTACAAAGACCTAGAGAGACAGAACACGTAATCAAAAGGAGCACATGAAAGGGAGAGACACATATGCTAACCATAATGTGCTATTTCTACTTAGAGAAGAAGAAAAAATCATCTACATTTTTCAAGAGTCAACGTCTCATGATTCTGTTTCAAGATAATAGTAAAAAGCTACTTGCATCTGACACAGGCATGTTAAGAACTTACGAAGGCAAGAACATAATAAGAGAGGCATTAAAAAAAAAACTTTTCTACATTCTCATTCTTCTCGGCACTTCCTTTGAAGAGTATTTAAAGTGGCTTGGAACACTGGAAAATATGGTCTTCCATATTTGGAATTCCTCTTTTTCTTTTACACAATAGAAAATGCTTAAAACTATAAGTGACATCTGTACTTGCCCCCGAGGTTGTCTTTAAAGATGGTAAAGCTCCTGAAATATAATGGGTGAAAAAAAGAGAAAATAATCCCAGTGTCAAAGAACTTGCTTCTCTGTCTCCCCATATGCACATGAAATTGGAGAATCCCCTGTTTAGCATTCAGGATAATGGGATGGTGGACCGTAGCACTGGTTAATTTAAATCCCTGCTCCCTCCCTGGCAACCGGAAAAGACTTTTATTTTTAAATATCTATTTAGGGACTTCCCTGGTGGTGCGGTGGTTAAGAGTCTGCCTGCCAATGCTGGGGACACGGGTTTGATCCCTGGCCCAGGAAGATCCCACATGCCGCGGAGCAATTAACCCCATGTGCCACAACTACTGAGCCTGCGCTTTAGAGCCCACGAGCCACAACTACAGAGCCCACGTGCCACAACTACTGAAGCCTGCGCTCCTAGAGCCCGTGCTCTGCAACAGGAGAGGCCACTGCAATGAGAAGCCCACGCACCGCAGCAAGGAGTAGCCCCCGCTCGCCGCAACTAAAGGAAGCCTGCTCACAGCAACGAAGACCCAACGCAACCATAAATAAATAAATGTTTTTAAAAAATGATTTTTAAAATAAATAAATATCTATTTAAATTGCAACTCTGCATATGCCGGACATTTCTTTCTCCTCATCTCATGTTTTACGCCATCTCCCATGTCTTTCATGGAACTTTCCTTGGATGGAGGAGCATTAACAGTGGAGGACCATCATGCAACAGGAGAAAGAACACGGTTTGGAGAGGAGGCTTGCCAGATTTCGGTTGCCACTTAAATTTGAATTTAGTATAAACAACAAATAATTTTAAGTATAAGTGCATGCAAAATAATGCAAGGGACTTATGCCTAAAAGAGTTGTTTCTTGTCTGTCTGAAATTCATATTTAACTGGGCGTCCTCTATTTTTATTTGCTAAATCTGACAGCCCTAGTTGGGGATCGGCCAGACCTGGATTTGCATGCCAGTCCTGCTGCTAATTAGCTATACAGACTTGGGCAGGGTAGCTGCCTCTCTAGAGTCAGCCGCCTTTGCTGTATAATGTGGATGATTCCTCACCACCTACAGCGTGACGCCCCAGTCATCACGACAGGGCTGCCAGGGGCCCCACAATCAGTCCTTCCAGCTGCATCCCTTACTGTCCATGCTTTATAGTCTGACATTTACAAGATGTTTATGGTTCTCTTACTTCTGTGTTGTTTTTTTTTTTTTGGCGGTACGCAGGCCTCTCACTGTTGTGGCCTCTCCCGTTGCGGAGCACAGGCTCCGGACGCGCAGGCTCAGCGGCCATGGCTCATGGGCCCAGCCGCTCCGCGGCATGTGAGATCTTCCCGGACCGGGGCACAAACCCGCGTCCCCTGCATCAGCAGGCGGACTCTCAACCACTGCGCCACCAGGGAAGCCCCAACTTGTGTGTTTTTGTTCATGGGGTTACTTTGCCTAGAATCGTTCCCGTGCCCCAGTGCATGCATACACACACACACACACACACACACACACACACACACACACACACACACCCACCCATACATCCCACTACATTCCCACCCTTTGCTGGGCTATCTTTTTTTTTTTTTTTTTGGCTGTGTTGGGTCTTCGTTTCTGAGCGCGGGCTTTCTCTAGCTGCAGCAAGCGGGGCTACTCTTCATTGCGGTGCGTGGGCTTCTCATTGCAGTGGCTTCTCTTGTTGTGGAGCACGGGGTCTAGGTGCGCGGGCTTCAGTAGTTACGGCACGTGGGCTCAGTAGTTGCGGCCACAGGCCCTAGGGCACACAAGCTTCAGTAGTCGTGGCGCACGGACTTAGTTGCTCCGCGGCATGTGGGATCTCCAGACCACCTATCGAACCCATGTCTCCTGCACTGGCAGGCAGCTTCTTAACCACTGCGCCACCAGGGAATTCCCTGGGCTACCTTCTGTTCACCCTTTAGGCCTGGCTATGGCCTCAATTCCTCCAGGGAGTCTCCCCAGCTTCACTCTCCCACCCCCCTTCCCCAGTGGGTAGGGATTGCTCCTGCACTTTCCCACAATCCCTGTGCTCACCTCATGGTTCTCAATTACACTCCTCTTCGGGGGTCTTTATTCCTCATCAAACCATGGGCTCTTTGTGAGTTCCCTTTGCTTCATCCCAAACCAGCAATCCTGGGCAGGAAATCTCTCAATGGCTTGTCCCCAAGCCCACAAAAACACCCCAGGTGTCTCTGTAATTACAGACACGAGTCTCGCTTTCAGGTCATAAAAGTACTCATCCTATTTTACATATTTTCCTCATTTTTCTCATGCTGTTTTACCTGAATCCTACAAGCTACCCAATACGAATCTAGGCAAGATAGACTGTATAATATACACATCCCGGTGCTAAATGCAAACGCAGGGTCCCTTGTTCAAAAATTATCAAGAATTTCAAGATGACAAGAGCAGAGACTTAAACTAAGTGTGGGCCCCTTCTAAGCACGGGGCAGCTACACGGGTCACAAGGCCACAAAGCCAGCCTGATTCCACGCTTCCTCAGTTCTGCCCACCTGGGCATCTGGTGTGTCCTTCACCCAATACCTGCAAGATTCAGCCTCCTGCCTCTACCCCTAGAGTTTCACAGAGAAACCTCTGGGACCTGGCTCTTCCAGCATCCTGTGGACCATTAGGGAACCTCTCTCTATCCAGGGGTTCACAGTGAATGAGCACTTAGTGTTTGAGGGTCATCGTAAATAGAGAAACCAAACATTTGGGTCAACAGTTTCAAATTCTATTGGATCAATGAGAACACGGTCAGGTACAAAGGCAGCAGTAAAAGAGACCAAGGGACAAACAGCCTTGACTGGCTGCTCACATTCAACCAGAATCCCAGGGCCAAGAGCAGCAGAAGCCAGTGTGGGTGGACTTCATCCAATCCAGCGAGGCCTGAATAGAATAAAAGGCCGAGTGAGAAAGACGTCTTTCTGCTGGACTGTCTTCGAGCTGGGACATCTGTCTTCTCCTGCCTTCAGTCTCAGACTCTGACTGGAACTTATAGCATCAGTTCTTCTGAGTCTTGATTTCTCAGCCTCCATAATCACATGAGCACCAATAGGGGTGTTTCTATGTAGAGAGCTATCTGTAGGTTTATATCATCCAGAAACAGACACACCCAGAATAATATTTAGCCAAATATCTGGACACCCCTGACACAATCAAGTTGACAACATAAAATTAACCATCCACAGGGAGAAATCAAGGCAGAATTCCAAGATTGCCCCAGATTCCTGCCCCCTGGTATACACAGCCAGCAAAATCCCTCCCCTTGAAGTGGTGGGACCAGAGAATACGAAGAGCTGTCACTCCCTTGAGTCAATTATGTTACATAGCAAAGGAGTCGCTCCTATAATTAAATCGCTCTATATAAGACTCTGTCTTAGCAGACTGGAGGAAGGGACTTGCTTTTGCTGAACGCTGGCCTAGAAGAAGTGAGCTGCCATGTTTTAGGTGGGTCTATGAGGAGGCCGCATGGCAAGGCACTCACTGCAGGTGGCCTTTATCTGACAGCCGGCAAGAAAGCAGAGACCTTAGTCCTGCAACCACAAGGAGCTGAATTCTACCAACAGCCCCATGAGCTTGGGCGAGAACCCTGAGCTCAGGAAGAGAAGGAGCCCAGTGGACACCTTGACTGCAGCCTTGGGAGACCCTGAGCAGAGGACTCCGTTAAGGCATGCCCAGTATCCTGACCCACAGCAACTGCAAGACGGGTGCTGTTTTAACGGCTAAATGTATGGTGATCTGTTACGCAGCAGTAGAAAATGAATACAATGGCAAACAACATTTCTAACGCGAGAGGACTCTGAGGCGTCCTGTTTCCCAAACCTCAGCTTTTGCAGTCTGTCTTCCCAACACCCGCCACGTGCACCTTCCCCCGGGGGCTGCACCCGTGATCGAAAAGGGCTGCATATGAGGAACACCTGAGAGCTGCTTGCTACGGTCTCCTTTTCTGCAGCAAAATCCAGAAAATCAAAACCTGGTGTGCTAGCTGTGGGGTTTTTTTTTTAACCTACTATTTATACTTTAATAGCTATTAAAGTGAGGAAGAGCTTACTGTGTCACCCCTAATGTCACAGTGTATTTCCCCCCTGGTATGAGCCCCATATTCCAGAAGACACTGCACTATAGGTTAACACCGCTGCCTCCAGCAGCTCCTGGGAGGGTCTTCAGTGGCCTCCCCCAGGCACACCCCAGGCCTTGTCACAGCTGTCAGGGAAAGAGGCATTCATTGTTTTCTGCTAAATTGTGACAAATGGAATCACAAATAGGGTCACTCCAGCATCTGTCCGTCCTTCCAAGTTTTTTGTCACCCACAGTAGAATGTTCATCACGGCAGTTCTTTGTCACTTTACAAACTTACCCGTCTAACAACCTGAGAGCAAAACCAGAAGCTGTGTGCCCTGCACTAATTTGTAACTTTCCAAGGCGTGAATTTTAATTTGTACACCTTCAGGCTGGCGAGGGGTCTTAGCAGACCTCTCTGCATTCATATCTGTGGCCTGTTTTCTGCTCATCACATTAAAAACTTCAAGAAAAATGACACTGAAAAGGAATGCTTGTGATGGAATTTTTAACAGTGTATGTGTATAAAAAATGAGAATATTGAAGAAATAGCAGAAAACAGACTTTCTAAAGGATCTGAAGGGGCAGAGTGGACCACCCCAGTTTTTGCCATTCACCTCCCATTCACTTTCTGGCAACAGTCCTGATTTCTTCAGGACATGCAGTCTTTCCCCACTCCCAGCCTATGCACTTTCAGGTGAGGTTGACTCTACCCACGCACCAAGCCTGGGCAGGTGACTAAGGCCTAAATCAAAGCACCACATTCCTTGGGGATCACACAGCCCAAATAGAGCCAATGGAAACAATGGGTCTTGCTGGGACCTTTAAGGGAACTTACCCTTTTAGTGCTGGACTTGAATAATGGAGTCTGTGGGCCTGAAACTGATGGCAGCATTTTTGCTGCCACTTGGAGCCTGAAGTCAACTCTAAGAAGAGCAGAACCGAGTGATGGAGAGGGACTAGGACGTAGTAACATCACTGAGCCCTGGACCAAGCCGTATCTGAAGCTTACATTTCCCGTCTTTTACTTACTGGGCCAATAGATTCTTTTCGTTGATTTTTCACATCGATTTGCAACCAAAAGATCCCTTAGTAGGACAAAAATTCCCTTCAATTTTTTAGTAATGCTTTATTGCTTTTTATGGGTCTATCATTGATTTATGAATATGGGATTAATCAAGGTCTCAGGACATATCTTTCATGAACATTGGAGCTGACTATTCTTTCAGAGAATTAGTCACTGTTCCCTTGATGTGTTCTTTACTAATTAACAATTATTCAGTTATGAACGCTTCCAGCCACAAGTAACAGAATATCCAACTGAGAGTGGCTTAAACGATTCGTCTCCCACAACAACTGGGCTGCAGATTAGCCTTCCCAGGGATGGTTAGGTAACTCAATAATGCCACCAGAGACCCCAGATCTTTCTGTCCTTCCTCTGCCTGCCATCCTCACATGTCGGTGAGTCTCCCCTCATGGTCGCAAGATGACTGCTGCAGCACCAGACATCATATCCTCTCATGACAGTGTCCCATCCATGCAAGAAGGAAGAAGCCAGGAGAAAAGGGCTTTCTCCTCATAATGCTCTCTGCCTCTTATCAGGAAGGCAAATATTTCCCAAAATCACTCACAAAACCCCCATTGTTGTCCAGGACTGGGTTACATGTTTCCCCATAAACCACTCACCAGTAAAGGAGGATGGAATTTCCATGGCTGGCCAAGCTTATCAAGAAAAAAGGGAGATTAGCTCTTGGGAGGCATCTACCACCAAGGACTCATTAATCTACCTTCACAGAACCAAGACTAACATTAACTTATGAGAAGAAAAAACACCAGGCAGGTAACTTCCAATTTTACCCAAGCCAAGGTCAGCGTTCTTCTTTGCCCTTAAAATACGATCAGCAGAAGCCGGAGGGAAAGGCACCAACGTTAAAATCTATATTTGGATCCCCTGGGGCTGGGCCCATCCTGTGGCAACTTCATCTGCCCCCTGGCAATGAATTCTAAAAATATAGACCTTTGACAGTCATGTATTTTAAATAGCAAACTCCACATATATAATCTCCACTCCTTCCTTGCTACAAATTAAATTTTCATGATGAGGAAGGAATGACAGATATATTTTGCTTTAGCAGAACAAGTGAAGGTGACATTTTGAATCTCGGAGCTCATGTTTCCTAGCTGCGTGGCCTTGGGCAAGCTGGTCCCCTTCTCCATGCCTCAGTTTTCTCACCTGAACTAGGGAGGTTTTAATAATAACTACCTCATACGGGAGAGTTGCGAACCCACAGGCAATTTGGTCATTCCCAATAATGAGCTTCTTTGGGGAGAATGTCAGTAGTCTCTAACAATTAGATGTACATGGGGCCAGGGTCTCCTCCCCATAACCTCCCTTCTAGGTTACAATGAAAGTTAGTTTCAGACTGATTGTGCCCCAGATATAAACAGAGCAAAGTGGCACAAAAACAGTCACACAGCTCTTCTGAAAACTCGAGGAAGTCTCAGCTGTCTTCTTTTCAGGTGCTTCAGTCGCACTTGCATGAAAGGTCAATGTCATTCAAGGTCAATGTCCAAGGCCAACCCTTAGATGCCGACAGTAAGACTCCTCCAAAGCACTAGCTGGACTGGGCCGGCTCAGAATCAAGCTCGGGTCATCATTCCAAAGGGCATAGACTGTTTGTTGGACCCCCGGTATATTCCTCTACCTGCTTGTACAGTAGGGAAGTCCTGGTTTCATACTGCAGGCCAGTCTCACACATAACTCACCAATGGAAAGCAATTTCCCTCATCTGTTATGCTATTAACAAAAGCCCCTGGGTTTGTACATAAAGATAACTAAAGCCTGCAGTACCTACCTGCAGAGAGCACCCTTGGGAATAATGTTTCAAATACGGATCACCTCTGGGTGTTTCTTCCCAAGTGGAACGATTGATTGCTCCTAGAGCGTGGGTAGTAACTACCTAATCCACACATTCATGTCTAATAGTCTAGGCTGAAGTATTTTGAACTGTGTTAAGACCACAAACAAGGAGAATTACTAGGTAATGAAACAGCCAGCACATGGACAGGAAGAGAGAAAGCAGGAAGCCAGCCCCTTCTTTTCCATCCTCCCATTACTATCCTAGAATCCAGCTGAAGCCCTCTTCTTCTTGCCATTTCCTATGTCTGAAACAGCAGCATTAATTATTTGTTCCTCTTCCTCCTTGAAAGCCATCTCAGACTCCCTTAGTTTCTCATTCAAGACTCTCCACAATCTGATCCAATCCTGTCTCTCCAACTCCATCTCCCACTACCCACATCAACCAGAGAGCTAAGTGTGCCTTTGCTGGTATCGTGTCCTTTAACCAGGGTGCCATCCCCACTCCCACATCAGAAGCCTGCCTAGCCTTCAGATGCCACCTCTTCCACGGAGCCTTCCATGATCCCACAGCCAAGTCAGTGCTGAGAGTGCAGGGCCTGAAGGAAGACTGCCTGCAATTAATCCTGGGTCCTAACACATAGCTGCTGAATGACTTTACCTCTCTGGCCTTCAATGTCCTCATCTGTAACATGGACGTGATGAAAATACCTACTCCACAGACTCACTGGGGGTTCCTATGAGATAATACATGTAAAATGCTTCACGTAGTCGCTGGCACATAGTAAGAGGCCAGGACATGTTGAGGATTACTGAAAACAAAAGGCAAAAGCAAATCCCTGTCCCTTCTCACTCGAGGGAATTGTCACTGCTGGCTTGTGCTCCTGACCCTCTCCTCTTCCCTTCTCTCTCTCAACAGATGATATCTTTGTCATCTTATTGAACGTGAGGTTTTCTCAACTCATAAGTAAATCAGAAATGAAATGTACAAACTTTCAGTTGCAAAATAAATGAGTCACAGTATGAAAAACAATTAAATTCCCCACAGTGTGGGGAATATAATCAATAATTAATATCTTTGTATGGTGACAGATCATAACTAGACTTATCACAAAAAGTGAAAAGAAAGGAAATGTATAGTTATAAATAAAAATAATCCCAATGGAATCATCAAGACTCTCATGATCAAAACACATTTTAGGCCTTCCTCTCTTTTCATGACCCATCCAATAAAAATACACACTTCGAGGGCTTCCCTGGTGGCGCAGTGGTTGAGAATCTGCCTGCTAATGCAGGGGACACGGGTTCGAGCCCCGGTCTGGGAAGCCACATGCCGCGGAGCGGCTGGGCCCGTGAGCCACACACTGAGCCCGCGCATCTGGAGCCTGTGCTCCGCAACAAGAGAGACTGCGATAGTGAGAGGCCCGTGCACTGCGATGAAGAGTGGCCCCCACTTGCCACAACTCGAGAAAGCCCTCGCACAGGAACGAAGACCCAATACAGCCAAAAATAAAAAATTAATTAATTAAAAAAAAATATATATATATACCCTTTGAAAGTTCACCTATGCCCCCTTGCAGGAAGTGGCTTTCCACTCTGACCAGCCTGAGGCCGTACAGGATGGTGGTAAAGGCCACAGATGCTAGAACCAGACTGCTGGGCGCAGATCCAGCACCTACCCACTGCGTGCCTCAGCTTCCTCATCTCTCAACTGGAGACAATGGTAGAAGAAGTTTAAATGAGATGGCAAGTCCTTGTAAAGCTCTTGGAAGCACCCCTGGCTGGAGCAGCAGGGTACTCCATAGAGCTCCTGCCGTTATCATCCACAGAAGCATCTCTTACAGTCAAGGCAAGTACAACATGCAATGGAGAGAAGGTTCTAGAGAAGGACTTGGGGGGCACCTGGGACAAAGTTTTATCTTGGCCACCAGCTTGCTCTGTGTCCTGGAACAAGTCACCTTGGCCCGCAGTTTCCTCATCTCTAATCCAAGAAAATTGAAATAAATGATATGAAAAGTCTACCTAGACCTAAACGTCTACTCCCATGTGTCCAGAACTGTGGAGGGTCTGAGATTTTTGCCCTACTTGCAAGCTAACCCACGAGCCTGCCGCAGGTTCATGAGTGTTGGAGGAACACACAAGACTCCCAGGTCAGAGACCGAGGACGTTATTGCTCACAGCGCGGCAGGCAGTATGAGCTTCATTTTCGTAATGGTCTACGAGCAACTCTGCCCGAACTTTGAGGTAGACATTATTTTACTGGACAGCAAACAAACTTACCTTCTGCTCCAGAGGAACACATTATCTCTATATTCCAAGTCTGTTCGCCAGACAAACATCCTTGAAAAGAGGGTCTGGGACAAAAGCCCTCAGAGCCTCTGCTCACCAGACGTGCAGAAACAGCAGAAACCCATGGAGAATGTATCAGTTTCTTCCTACCTCCCCTCAAGCTTGACAATTCAGTTGAACTCCTCATCCTGCCCTCAAAATAGCTGCTCTTAACATTTATGTTTCTCCTGATGGTGAGACCACTCACCCTCTATCTCCTCCCTTCCCACTATCTCCACCTGCATGGACTGCTGTGACCTCTCTCCTGAAACCTGTACATTTATCATGGTCTCTCTTTTCAAGAGCACAGCTCTGTGTCTGCCCCTGATGAAAAACTGCCCATGCCTCCCCACTGCCTCCTGGCCTAAGTTCCAACTCCTTCCAGATATGACATTCCTTATTAAATAATGAGTATCTTGAAACCAGGTCTTATCTATTTTTCCAGCACTTAGAAATAAATATACACAGAATAAACTGCCTAAGGGGACTCCAAGCCTTCCAGTCTTTAGATTCAAAAGACGTAAATGTCCGCTAAGCATGGGACATATTAGAGGAAAATAACAAGCAGGAATAAGCTATTAAACAGCAGAGTTTCCTTTTTAATGTTTCTTTAAAGATTTTTATAGGGGTCGGGAAATGGAGGTGTGGGTGTTTGTATTTGAGGGTTTTGATCATTTATCTATTCATTAGCTACAGAAAACTTTGTCCAATCAGAATCTGCCTCAAACACCCCAAATGCAGGGCTGCTCCATGGAAGGATCAAGGGACCCACCCAGGGCGTCCCCTTTCCCATGGCTGCTGGGAGGGGAGAGGGCTGCTCCGTGGTACTCTGAGGCCCAAAGAGTTGAAACCCTACACTCAAAGGAAAGGCGCCTCATAAGTGGACCAAACATAGCGTTCTCGGTCTGACAAGTACGACTGTACTTTTCGGGGTAAAGAGGACAGAACATTTCAATTCAGGTCTGGTCTTTAAAAAAAAAATGCAAGACATATGGAGCAAGGATAAGGAGCTCCAAGGGAAGAAACAGCCATTCCTTTCTAAGCAATCTTCACTGGCTACAAGAGGGATGACCCCGTGACCCCTGTTGATCCTGTTACCCGGGGTCAGCACACACCTCATTAAAAAAGAGTCAATTTCAAATAATGGGCACTTTCCCCTAAAGACCCAATATTCTTTTGCCATTCCTATTGTGTGTTGTTCAGAATCCTTTGGGCTTACTGGAATTTCCCTGAAACGTTTCCGATGCCTCAGGCATCATTTTTAAAACATTAGAATTTTAAATCACAGCTTCGGGAGAGAGTGGCCTGTATCTGGCTCTCCTCCCTGGCCCTAGTCTCATGCCACCTAAAACAGCTTGGCCTGCCATCCTGAAGCAAGCTGTCAACTCTCATCTGAGGAAGGACAACCAGATCAGCCGCCCTCCCTCCCCTTTCACCCCACATCAAAGCCACAGAAATGACTGCCTGCGTTGTTGAAGCAGAGCTGGGCCGGAGCTGGCTTATGAAGGCTCATGAGAACCCATTCTGCGCGTCTCTTCCCAAATCCGTGCTCAGTGACATCACATGGGAAGCTTGAACACAGTGTGAGTATTTACACCGAGGAAATCAGCAAACACTACAGACCAGAACTTGCCTCTGCCCCTCCCCCAGAGCCACTGGTTAAACATTTACCAGCACACCACTGTTTATTTGACAACTAGCCACAGCCCTTTTTCATCTCTGCTTCATCAGCACCGATAAAGAGAAGCTCGAACGGCCCCTGATTTCTGCTGTGCTGCAGTTACAGTAAAACCTTCATGAATTCCACCAAATTAAAGAAGCATGACCTCTCCTGTTGAGAGCTCCGACCGCCTTCCTTTTATCAAGCTCTGTCCTCTAGAACCATCTCTCATTTCATCCATTAAGGCATTTCCTAAGCCTTTCCCCTCAAAATGCGCAATAAAACAAACTGGTCTTTATTGCTGTCTCTCTCCAGGCCCTCTTGAAATTACATTTTCCAGTCTATAGCAATCTCCTCCGCCCCGAGGAAGCCTGGGAGAGGAGCGCCAGGTCTGATCAAGTTTCACTCTATATTTTCATTTGCAGTCTTGCATGGACTCCCATTCAAGAACTACTTTGCTTTCCTTCTGCTAAAAATCCTCAGGCTGTTGGACGGGCTTGCCTCGGGCCCACCGGGGGGTTACCCTGCTTGATGGGTTCCCCGACTCTGCAGCGCCTTTTGGGTATCAGGGAGGCACTCTCTGCAAAGCAGTGCCGCTGATTTGTGCAAATCAAGGACACTGAACAAGCTCTGCCGTGTCCCTAAAGGTCGTGGTCTATCCCTGGGACTGTGCCAGGACAATGTGCCTTCTTCCTCGTCGCAGAGAAAGAAAAGCACCAAGTAGTAAACAGACAGGAAGCCACCCCCACGAGCACTAAGCTGATTGTCATTAGCACCTTGAACACGCCTTCCAGAAAGCCTCGGTCCCACCACCCCAGTTGGTACACCGGTTCCACCTGTAACCAGGGCTTACCTGGAAGCTGGACATCCCCTTCTGCCTGTTGCCATGAACTTCAGCAATCCACCTGGCTGCTAGGAAGCAAAGTTGTCCTCAGCCCCCAGCAGCTCCTCTCCACAGCCCCTCACTTGTGCTGTCTGATAGCTACTAGGTGTCAGCTTATAACGGCTTGAGCACCTGCCTCTCAATGAGAAACTCCTGATGACCAAAAATCTTTCACAGGGCTTCCCGGGTGGCGCAGTGGTTGAGAGTCCGCCTGCCCATGCAGGGGACGTGGGTTCGTGCCCCGGTCCGGGAAGATCCCACATGCCGCGGAGCGGCTGGTCCCGTGAGCCATGGCCGCTGCGCCTGCGCGTCCGGAGCCTGTGCTCCGCAACCGGAGAGGCCACGGAAGTGAGAGGCCCGCGTACCACAAAAAAAAAAAAAAAAATCTTTCACAGCCCATAGGAGTGGAGATAAGCTGGTGGACTTTGGTCACTGTGACAGGCTGGTGGGATGGAGAAAAGGGGATAGATGGAGGCGATGGAGCCCTCGCCACTCCTCAAATCACGCAACGTAAGTAACAACCTTCTCCAGCTCCACGTGGGACCCACCCCTGTGAAAGACTCCATGTGGTGAGAATTATTTACATCCCAGCAGGCAGGGCATGGAGCGTGCACTTCAGCTCATCAGAGGCCACGTTTCGCCATGCTTTGGGGTCAGAAGAGAACCCCTAGGACTGGCTTCTTTGACATTTTCCCGACCAGCAGGTTGAGGGTCAGGCCAGCCTTGACCTCGCTTCTGATGGGTGTGGGCAGAGGTAGCGGGAGCTGAAGTGGAGAGGCGGGGCACGCACGTGCACACGCATAGGTGTGGAGATGTGTGTGAGTGTGCACCGATGTGCTCAGGAGTTGAGGCAGGGAGCACGTGGGCAGGCGTGATCCGACAGGGGCTGAGCTGATGGGTGGATGCAGACAGACAGAAGGTCACTCACTCCCCCGTGAATCATCAGAAGTCCCAACTGCGTCACCAACTGAAAGAGGGTAGAAACCTCTAATATGGCGAAAGCCACGGCAAAATTACCCTAAGCCTTGCTGGAAACCAGCTTTTCAGTAAAACCTCATGTACTTATTTGTCTCTGAACGCTATCCAGCCCCATTTTTTCCATTCAAAGAACTTTCAAATCATTTCCTTTTGCAAACATCGTTTGAATGGGTGCATAGTGTAGATATTGTGCTGGTGGTCATGCTTTCTGGGTGTGCATGTGTATGTGTGTGCATGTGTGTTTAATCACGATGCTTGCCCTCTTTCTGTGCTTGAAACAACCTTTTACGGGCGTCAGTACACAAGCCAAGTCACAATTTGGCAGCCCCGAGGAACAGCTTAGCACCATGATGTACCCACCCAGCTCAATTCTGAACCACCAGAAAAAAATAGCTCTGTACTCGGTCCTGGGCTTTGGGATGAAAGCAGGAATTTTCTGACCCACAGAACAACCTCAGAACCACGGTGCCAAGCACACAGGAGAAAGAGCAGATATAGCAACTTGGTTGATCCTCCTCAGCTGTTAAAAAAAAAAAAAATTAGAGTCCTGATGGCCAAAAGAACAATCCAGGCCCTAAATACTCACTATGGCAAAACTATTTAAAAGAACTTAGATACACAGAGTTCTAGTTTTCAATAGTTTTGGCCAGGGCTGGGGAGACCTTCTGTCCATGGTGGTGGTATCTAGAGCTGAAAGGGAGTTCAAAACTATGAAGACTGTAGCAGGTGCATCTGGAGAAAAAAGGGGAGAAGTAAGGAGGGGATGATCAAAAGTGGCCGCTGGGTGCAGGCTTTATTCTAAGACTTGACCTGGGTGATACTGACGCCATAAAATCCAGTGTTTGCTTTGTGGAAATTCACACCTCTGTGTGCATTCCTGGATCTACATTATCTTTTTCTCTAATTTTTTTTTTCCTTAAATTGTTTAGTTCCATCCCTCCACATTGCAGAAGAGCAAACTGAGGCCCACACAGCCAAGTTAAGGGAGCGTGCACAGTTAGAATGGGGCAACTTCATTACTAGTATAGCTCTCTGTCCGCCTTAATTTAGCATGTAATACATGCCTGGCTGCGTTATCTGGGTTTGTGACATGTTTCTAAATGGATTAGAAACCATCACTAAGGACTGTGTCTTAAGCTTCATGTTGCACATAGGTCCCTACACACACACGCGTGTGCACACACACACATACACTGTGCTGAGATCACAGTAGATGCTATTATTTCATCCTGGCCTATATACCAGGCTGAGCATTCCCCACTCGCTCTGGTTCGCATGAAGGAGCAATCCTGCTCTAGCCAAGCCCCCCAGGGCCTGCCCTTGAGGTTGTTCTCTTCTGGTCTAGTCTCCCGGCTTCAACATCCGCCAGTGGCTCCTCTGCTTTGGAGACCTACAGGACTTGCAGGTTCCTGCTCTATCCCCTCTCCACTGGTTCCTGTGGGCATCCTTACTGCCCTGGATGAGAAACTGCTCACACTAGTCCAGGTCCCCCCACCCCCGGTCCAGCCAAGACCTATCCATTTCCATGAGTGGGTGTGGATGGGGGTAGAGGGGAAAGAGAGGGGTTTCAGTCAAGTGATGGATCAATAATTAGGAACTGATCACACTCAGAAGCTAAGCTAAGCTGGATAGCTTCAAAGCTAGTCAAGTGTCTGAGATGCTGAAGCACTGGGAAAGTCTTTTCAGGAAACACAACACAGATTCCTTAAGAAAGAAAGGGAAAAAAAAAAAAACGGGATGGAACGGGAGCGGGGAGGAACTGAGCCGCAGAGCATCAGCGTCCAGGAGGTGAGCTGAATGCACTGTTGGCTAAGGGTGGGGTGTGGGGGGAGCCCTCTCCTCTAAAGTTTTCCTACTTTGACTTCATTCCCAGCTGCTCTCAGGAACAACAACAAAATAAAACAAACAGTGAATACCGTTAGCAACCAAGAAAACGTACATTCCTCGGGAAGAGCTTTGCCTGGTCTGGGGGACTTCGTGCCCCATAAAGGATGGATTTCTGAAGAGCCAGGAAAGACTTATTCGTGTAAAATGCAGAAAAAAGCTGACTCCTGTGATACTTGGGATTTTTCCATGTAAATACTCTCGTATAAACCCCCTGATCAAACATTTGTAAATCTGGGCTTTCTTCAACGAGGGCTTGCCTGTACTTAGGAAGGTCACCTCGGCTGCTAGGAGCTCTGAAACAGAATCTAAATGTCGGCCCTTCCACATTGATCTTTGTAGGCATATTCAGCTTTTGAAAGTGGCTCTAGTCCCTTGAAATGTCAGGTTAATAGAATCCAGGAATTTACGCCTGACCTCCACCAAGCCAAAGACCACGGGCAGGATTTTGGCCCGTGAAATTCAGCAATAATGTTGACACTCTAGATTGCTACTTCTCTCTGTTTTCTTAGCAATAAAATCCACAAACCTTCCATTTCTGAACCTTTGCCCAGTTTGGGAAGCGGAGCCATCAAACTGAACTTTATCTTGTGCGGGTTAACAGGTTTGAATCCAAACACAGCAGTCCTGTATACCTACCAAGATTTATTATCTATTTATGTCCACGTTTGTGCTGACATAGTTTTAACAGCCTCTGTTTTACCAGAAACCATGCAGACCCAGATATTGTGGTTTTGACAACGTTGATATTGAAAAGAAATATGTTATTTCTCCATTGTTGCTTTGGAATGAAGTGACCACATGTGAGTCTGTTTCTTGTAAATTTAGAGGTTGCTCAGTGTAAGAGGAGGGCTCGGCCAGCCCCTTCATTTACAAAAGAGGACACATGCTCAATATCACACCTTGTCACTAGCAAAGGGCGACCAGAACCTCTGTCCAGAGTCCCTCATGCCCCGCCACATTGCCCACTCCACCTAGCACATAAAATGCAGAGAAAGGTATTTCCCAGAGGGTGTGTTGCACAGCTGTCACGCTCACAGTGCTGACACTGTGGAGGACCAGGGAGTTTGCCATCCAGCATCTGCACACCCTGTTCCTCATCTGAGCACCCAGCAATCAATTTCACAGAGAGCATCAGCGGTTCTACCCAGAAGCTCCATTCAGCATCCTGCAGAGAGCCCTGCCTATGGGGAAACCCTAGTGTGGTATATAAATCTCCAATATCCATTGGTACCCAACACCCATTCTGTCCTCCTTCTTAGTTGCCTACTTGAGTTGCAGAGGCCAGAAAGTGAAAAACTACATTTCCCAGACTCCCCTGCAACTAGGATGCCAGATTTAGTCTCAGCCAATCAGATGCAAGCATGTATGATTAGGAAGATAGAAGTAGATGGAGCTAACACTTTGTTGACTCTCCCTACTGGTAAGCTTGGCCTTGGAGCCATTTGGCTTCTCTGAGCAGTGCTCAGAGCTCCAGCTTCACAGGTGTCAGGAAGCACGGTATGAGGCATCCACTTCGCTGATGTGCATCATAGCAGATGCGGCCCGGTTCTGGGGCTGGTGGAAGCAGTGGTGGCCTCCTGCTTAGGGCAGCTTCTGGATTGCAGGAGCCAAGGGCTTCCTTTTCACAGAAGGGCCCCTATCGTCTTGGCAGTTGTTCTGCGCTGCCAATTTGGGGCTTGTTCTTGAATAGTCAACCTAGAGTCTGTTTCTTCAACCTTCTCAAAAATTCTGTAAGCCATTTAATACTTTGGGGAAAACAAGGCAAAACACTAAAGATGTCCCCCATCCAAAGTGGGAAGCTGGACTTAAAGAAGTAAGCATAGGGAATTTCCTGGTGGTCCAGTGGTTAGGATGCCATGCTTCCACTGCCGAGGGCCCAGGTTCAATCCCTGGTTGGGGAACTAAGATCCCACAAGCCACACACAGCCGGAAAAAAAAAAAAAAAGTGAGCGTCCGCTGGTCTACTGACCCTTTCCAGACTTGATAACATTCAAATGAGACGTCAGACTGACCAATACCTTACCAATATTGCCAGGTTCAGATATCAGTTGTAGAGGCAGCAGCAGGGTGACAATAGGGCCCTAAACTTGGAGACTCTGGGCCTAGATGTCACTCCCAGTTCTGTATCTTCCTACTTTGGTGACATTGACCTTCAGTCTCTTAAAATCTTTGCGCCTTCGTTTCTTTATTTGTAAAAGTTCACAGTCCTGCCTGGCCCACAGGTTCTTCTCAGATTAAGTGAGAAGGCAGGACCTAGCACAGCTGTAGACAGAGCACTCCAGTCAGCAGGCTGCTTGTGGTTGAGGTGACGAAGCCCCATTTAATATACATCAGCAAAAAGTGCAATACAGTGGTTGGTGGGCTTTGAGGAGAGTTCATGCAGCGAGCACGGGAAACGCAGAGATGAAGTGGGTATCTCTCTCTCCATCTCCCTTCTCTGCCAGAGTTTCCCCATCAGCACATTTTTCCTGCTCCAGACTGGCTTAGAGCTTCAATCACACAGAGGAACTGGCTTTAATGCTCTCTCTGGCCCAGGGCAGCCAATTGCCTTGCTTTGCTGGGGACTGAAGGGTTTCCCAGGACATGGAACTTTTAGGGCTAAAACTGGGAAAGTTCTGGGCAAACTGGGACAAGTTGGTCACCCTCCTCCATTCTCACATCCAAAAGTAAGGGACTGATTGGCCCAGCTTGGGTCAGGGTCTACCTAATACCCACTGACAGTGGCCAGCAGGGCAGGTCATACTAGAACATGTTAGTCCCTGCAAGAGCCATGTGAATTCAGGGGACAAGATGTCCCCAGATAATAAGGAAGGGGGGAGACACCGCACAGAGAATCCTATAATCCTGTCCAAAGTGGAGACTCAAAGAAAGATCCTACATTCTTTCATGTATTTGACGTGCATTACCACGGCCTCATTTGTGTATCTCTATAAGACAACACCAAGGAACTCAATGCAATCTTGACCTCAGAAAAATGCAATGGATTTGCGTTTCAAGGTCAGAGCAAAGGTAAAAAATCACATAGAGTCAAAAACAGCTCCCTACCTCTAAGCCTTGTCATGTCACTCAGCACAGTGAGATGCTCCCTTCAGAGAGGTGAGCAGGAACTAGAGCCAGGGGAGGAACAGTAGATTCTCACCACCCACTGCAAAGTCACTTCAGGGCACGGACTCAATGGATAACCGTGGTGGACAGGCCTGCACAATCGAAATGGCTATTCCTCCTCTGCCCAGAAGTGGCGGGCAACATGGTGGTTTCAGATGTTGGAAGGTTATGAAATACACTTAAAAGATTAAGGCTCTTTGACCCGAGAGGAGCAAACAGAAGAGTTAAATAGCACTCAGCTTTCAGAAATAAAAACCATGTAGTTGGATGAAATGGAGCATTTATCCTCCACAAAATAATTTTTTTTTTTTTTTTGGTCTTCTCGTGAAGAAGAATTTCCAATGGCGATTTTATATTATTCATTAGAACAAGTCACCACAGCCAATACCCTATACAGACAGAGACAGTGGAAGGCCCGTCTTGCCTGGTTGAAGGCACATCATTCATTCCTATCCAAACAGTCCTTCAGGCAGCAGCGCACACAGCAGATATTCAGGGCAACAAAAGAAGCTTAAATGGCGGAATGCAGATTTGAACAGAAAAGCGTCACCAACCATTTAAATTCCTTTCCTTGCTGCAGCTGGGGAATCAGGCCGTTCCCCGAGCTATTTCAAACAGGGATGAGCTGCTGATTTTACAGAAACTTGTGAGGGTAATTTGCACTTGGGATTGGCTTTTGCTCTTCATCCCGTTATGTGTGAACAGGTGGGAAGGAGGTGACAGTGTGTTCCTACCCATCCCCAGCTCTGATCTACTGGCCCCATTGGAAACCTGTTCTCCACCGAGACCATTGCTCCCTACGGCCTCATCTCAAAGGAGTTCTGCGCAGCTTCCACACCCAGTGCAGCTTTCTTGGAGCCCTCCTTAACCCGCTAGAGGTTTCCAGACCACCATCCTTAGGTAAATAGGTTTCCTTCACCCCTCTTGCCTGTTCCCACCATGACGTCCCACAGCCCACGTGGTCATTCCATCACTCTCCCACTCCAGCCCAGCCCCACTGTTACCCTGGAAGAAGCTTCACAGGAGAGCATGGGAACAGCCCTCCTACACCTGCCTTCTCAAATCCTTGACCTCTTACGTCCATCAACTTTATTCTCCACTCCCATTCGGCCACCTGGTGGTCTTCTCTACAGAATGCTCCACCTCTGAAACCACAAAGTCAGACATTCCTCTCTGAGATCCTGGCTTCCTTTCCCTTTAGCTTGCTCTTTCAGTAATTCCCAATACCACACTTATTTGCCCATTTATTGACTCCCCCCCAACCTTTCTTCATCCCTTTATGTCCCTCCGTATTCAACTTGGGTTCAATGACTGATTCAAACTTTCCCCTACCAAAACCCTAAATTCCCTGCCCATTCTTCCATCTCTGTCACCAGGTGAAACTTAAACACCAAATCCTCTCAAGGCTGACTTCTTCCCACATGCAACCAGAAGACCAAGCATTGTTGGAGACAATGGGATGTCCGAACAGACGGCTGCCATCATGAAGTCATGCTCACCAGCACCGCCTGGGCCTTTCATTCTGCCTGGCCATCCAACTGTGTCTCCTTGATCGGTTCAGCCTTCCCTTCCCCACAACAATTATTTCAAACTTGCATTCTACTCAAATTTCTCACTTACTCTTCACCCTCCTTACTCTCAGCAGATGACAGAGAAACAAGAAGCCTTAGTAAGAGGAGGAGGTCCTCAATGCCCACCTGCCTGTCCTTCCATCTTCCCTCCTCCTATCTAAGTGCTACGTTCCAGCCTCTTCCCCACGCTCTCAGCTCAGCTCTCCTCCCCCTGCACCTGCTCTGCATCCTCAACTTCTCTTCCGCTAATGACTCTTCTTGCAGCATTTAAGCTTCTCAAGTCTCTTATATCTTAAAACAAACAAGCCCTTCCCTCCTCCCCTTGTCCCTGCCAAGCCACCACCATACTTGCAGCCTCCATTCATGACCACACTTCTTAAAGGAGAACTCATGTTCCCCAGCCCTCATCTTCAGACCACCTGAATCATAATTATCCAGGAAGCTTTAAAAACTATACAGCAGAAGAAAAAGAAGCTAGAAACCAAAAACTACACAGTGTATGATTCCACTTATATGGAATTTCTGGACAAGGCAAAACTGTAAAAACAGAAAGTAGATCAATGGTTCCCTGGGGCCATGGGTGAGTGGGGTTTGACTGGGAACGGGCACAAGGAAACTTTTGGGGGTGATGGAAGTGTTCTAAACCTGGATTGCGGTGATGGTCGCACAACTACATAAATCGACAAACGCTCATCCAACTGTATACTTAAAATGTTTGACTTCTATGATGTACATTATGCCTCGGTAAATCTGTGTGTGTGTGTGTGTGTACAATTTTTTTACTTGGAAAGGAAAGGGAAAAGAAACCTCAAAAGCTCAGGTCTGGGAATTCCCTGGTGGTCTAGTGGTGAGGTCTCAGCGCTTTCACTGCCGAGGGCCCAGGTTCAGTCCTTGGTCCAGAACTAAGATCCCACAAGCCAAACAAAAAAAAAGCCCAGGTCTGGGAGGACCAGGCTGAAGCATAAGCAGGGCGTTTGTGTGAAGCAGTTCGAGTCCTGCCTTTCATACTGGATAAAGATTCTCAAGTTGAGAGAAAGGGAGAGTCTGAAGGGAAGGTAACTTAGATAACAGTGGGTTTCTAAGAGGGAGCCCAAATCCCCCACCTGCGCCCCAAGATCTGAGTGCGGCAGGAAGATGAGAAAATCCAAGAATGATTTTTGGAACCCTCGAGCGGAGTAACCGATGCCACAAAGCCTGATGGAGTCACCAAGAATGTAGCAAAACTCCAGCCAAAAACATGACTACACCTGTCTTGGCCCTCAGAAAGCTCCCCTTACCCGAGTGTGGTGTGAGAGGAGCAGACATTTCCACAGTGCCCAGAAGAGCCACAGAGAACATCAGACCTGGGGGTGTCTCAGGGAGATGAATGAGGATGACCCAGCAGCAGGAACACTGGTGACAACGGCCATTTCGCAGACTCCAGCATGAAAGCAGGCTAGTAGGGGCCTGGCCTCCACAACCTCATAACCTTGTTGCCTCATAAGCCCGTAGGCACCAACCCTAGGAAAAGAAGAAAGTTTTCTTGAATTGACGGAGATTCGATTTCTGCCACCCTGAGGTTCAAAATTGGCATCAAGTGGAGAATTTAGCTAAATAGAGGAATTCACCCTTTGTACACTTGAGTTGATGAACCACTATCCGGAGAACTGGGGCATCACCCACAGGCTAGGCAAAGGGTAACGAGCCTGAAAGGAAGCTGAATGTTCCAGCTCTCCCACTGTGAACCACAGCTGGGAATTTTATTTTTCCTACAGTAACATAGAGAAATGACATAAGAGCCTTTGAAAGCAACAAAGGGAGTCAAGGCTTAGCACTGAGGGTTCTTTTTCCTACCAAGTCTAGCTTCATACTTACTGGGTGTCAAAGAATGTGGATGGCGGGGAGTGGAGCGCATTATCTGGGAGAGATAAGGCAGAGCCTGAGAAAGTGTAGCTAGAATGGGAGCTGGGGGCAGTGAGCAGGGAGCTGGCCTCTGAGGTCTGCCCTGGCCTCGGCCACAGTGGGAAGAGTCTCACCCCGAACTCAGGGACCCTGGCCAGGAGGGATCCCAGCCCTACTTAACCCGGAGCCCATCCGAGAGCAGAGTGGCTTGCACGGGGTGAGCAAAAAGCACCCGTCACAAATACAGCAGCCCGGCCTTCCCATGGCCAAGCTCAAATCAATCCTAAGTCCTAAGCAGGCTGAACCTCAGGTGCAGCAGGAAGAATTCGGGCTACTTAAGGCAGAGATCTGGGGCTCAGCCCTGGTGGTCATGTGACTCTGGTCAGGTGACTTCTCCTCCCAGCCTCAGTTTCCTCTCTGGAAACAGCTGGGTTTGGTGGGGAGAGAGACCAGCAATGACAGACATAGGTTATCCATGCAGTTCTTTAGATTTCAAGTTCTGATTCCATTTCAGAAACCAGGCCTCGGCCGCTTCCACCCCGCATCTGAAGAGGAGTTTGTCGTGTTCTCCCAGACACACCTCTCCTCCCATGTCTGAGATTCATGTCAGCGCTCAGAGCCACATGCTCCCAGGAAACTGCTCCCTTGTCCTCGCCCGTCAGCCACCCAGGCGTTGGGGAGGCCATTTTCTTTTCTTCTTACCCTTTGTTGTCAACCAGTTATGCTGGCAGGGCAAACACTAAAAGTATTATCTTTTCACAGAGAATACATTGATCAAAAGGTCTATTTCTCTCTTCTAGGAAATAAACCAGGGGTGAGACTCAGCACCAAAACGGACTCTTAACCAAAATGATACAAAATCGACTTGTACGGTCCCAGCATATGAAAACAATCCCCCCCAGCAAGGACTCTCCTTTTTCTCTTATGAGAAAGCATCAGGGCAACACAAATATGTACCCCGGGCCTCGGCAATTCACGAGCACTACCTGCAGAGACTGAAGCTCTGGGTCTGTCTCCCTGCGATCTGAAAACTCAGTGAGGATTCAACAGCTGAGCTACAAGCCTTCCTTGGTGAGTGGGGAAGCATTAGTGGGGCTTATCACCTGGGAGCCGGAGCCCTGAACGCAATCCTGATTCAAACCACAAATCCCCGCGTTAGAGGATACACTTCTGGGCACTTCCTTTACTACCTTTTCTGGGTCCTTTTCCCTTTTCAAAACTAGTTTTTGTTTTTTTGGTTTTTTTTTTTTTTAAGAAACGTGCACTATTCCACTTGGAATTTTTGCTCCAACTGTAGTTTCGACATTTTTTTCTAACTTTCTAACAGCAACCATAAGAAAAATTCACACCAGCACAAGGCTCCTCTTTTGGCAAAACAATGTAATAATTCCAATGGACTCAGTCCGTGGAAGTTGCTATTCTGAAATGGTCTAACACCCACTTTATTAACATTAGGGCTAATTTCTTTTGAAGGGAGTTTAAAGCGACCAGGACTTCGATTCTGGGGTTAATTGGTCTGTTTGCCACTGTTTGTCAGAACTGTCTTTAAAGAACATCTTCAAAGACTGCTCTGATGCTGGCCCCCGCCTTGTCTGAAATGCCTCAAATGTCTTTATCAATGCCAAAAATGCAGTGAGTGAAAGGGCTTTTTACTTAATTATTTCTGAAAACCAAAAAGGGAATTCCATGTAGACAGATAATGAGAACTGACACGGTGAAATTAAAATGTGTGCTCAGGCAAAGAAAGCCAGGAGAGCTGAACTTCTAACTAGAGCCAGCACATAGGGAGTCTGTCCTGCCAGCCCAGAACACCAGACAGAGCCCTGGGTGCTTCATTTTGTCTCTTGGAACAGTTCGCACAGGTTGCTCAGTAACCCACAGGCCAATAGTATTTGGTTTTAAAATGCCAACATCTGTACAGCATTTAAAGTACAATTTTTAATTCACACACATGTCTGGAGACAGGGAAGAAGGTGTATCTTTAAAAAATACAACAAAGTGTATTTCTTTATACTATTCTCCACCCTCCCACCCCCTCCCCTCTAGCACCTCCTGGTTTATGTTGCCACTTTCCACAACTCCTATACTCTGCATTCCTATTCCCAGTATCTTTTTTGGGTAGAAATGAGTAGAAAGGGGGGATAAAGTGGGACAGCTCTTCAGGTACCCAGAAGAGAAGTAGAAAAAGATGCACTTTATTTTTTTTTTTTTTTTTTTTTTGGTATGTGGGCCTCTCACTGTCGTGGCCTCTCCCGTTGCAGAGCACAGGCTCCGGACGCGCAGGCTCCGCGGCCATGGCTCACGGGCCCAGCAGCTCCGCGGCACGTGGGATCTTCCCGGACCGGGGCACGAACCCGCGTCCCCTGCATCAGCAGGCGGACTCTCAACCACTGCGCCACCAGGGAAGGCCCTATGCACTTTATTTTAAACACAATCACGAACACTTCTTAATAGAAGAGAAAAATAGTTTGGTCTCCATTTTGCTGAAAATTATGGTCACCGTGGATCCAAGTTTCCTCTCAAGACAGATAAGAATCAGAATCTGTCTCTTGACAACTGCCCATAATGAGGCATTTGGTCTATGTGAAGCCACTATTGACCACACCTGGAGAACTCAACACTACTTCCTTGCCCCCAAAATCACTGAACTACAACCCCAACGTGAAAGCGGAGAAACCAACCAGCAGAGAAACTCAGACACCCGACACCTAATAAGGAGTTAACTTGGTGATCTCCAAACATCCATCACATTTTGAGGATCCTAGCCTCGATTACATCAAGTCCCATATTTACCTGGGCTCTGCTTTTGGCCTTGTCATACAGTTGCAATTTCCCGTCCTTGCCACTGTCTAAATGCCCAGGTATCAATATATTTTCATGTTGTTTGGGTAACAGTGCAACTGAAACCCCCTCAGGGAAATCAGATTTGGAGAGAACGAGGGCAACTCCAGAACAACACCTTTCTTTTAAAAAATCCAAATAGCATTTTGCAAACCGATGCCATCATCTAACTGGCCTCTGCTTGAGTGAATACATTAGCCTTCGCTCCTTCCAGTACAGAGAGGTCAGATTACCTGCTGGAAAGCCAAGGAAGCCCTAAATCATTTGAGGCAAGAAAAAGTAGCCAAGAGAATCTGAGCACAGAGGGGAGCTTCAGATCTCGGTTTAATGTAGGGTCCCCTTAACTGGACAACTTCTGACTTTATAACCAGGAGACCCTCTGGCAGAAAAAAGTGCTGGGTGCTTTGATAAAACAAAAACACACAAACACATTCCGCTCACCTTTCAGCGTAACCCCCCAACCCTGAGCCAGCCAGTTGCTAGATTTTGGCCATTGGTTTCTGCTGAGCGCATGAGATCTGATTACTGTTATCTCTGCTTGCATAACTACAAATGTTATCATTACTGCTCAACTGATATGGCTCTGTTTTACAAACACAAAGGAAGATTGTATGTACACTTGCCCTCTCACCAGAAGGGCTGGTTTAAAAGAAAAAAAAAGAAAGAGAAGAAAAGGGAAAGAGTGGGGCTGGGAACCAAGAAGGGTAGGCCTGCTGAATGAGCCTTTCAGAAAGAATTATGTGATAGGTTTTGTGTGTGTGTGCTTTTTAAAAACGCTGCTGCCAAAGCTCAGAATTGAAAAGTATTCAATGGACATCATGTCAGAAACACAATGATTTATTTTGCTGGTTCATTGTCAAACATGAGCTTTCTCCTTATTCTCTGAAATGGGTTTTGGGCCCTTTGGGCCCGAATCTTCAAAATGTGAGGAACAGAAGTTATGCAGAGCGCCGGGTCTGATTCAAGATAAACAAGGATTTGATTATAAATATGACAGTGGCATATCCCTGGCCTCCGAAGAGCCTCATCTGTTTGCCCAGATTGCAGACATTTTCTCCATCCAAAACCGCACGAGGATAGAATCGAGGTCCCCTCTGGCCAGCCCTCCCCAGCACACAAGGCGTAGTTTATAAGCCCGCCCCGCTCCCCCATCACCTGCGGTGTCCAAGGGAAGCCTAGTCACTGAGCTCCTGTACACCAGGGCTTGTACACACATAGCCAGTTCAGGTCTCAGTTCCCGAGTACAAGAGTCAGGAGTACAAGAAATGAGACTGCATTATTTTCCTAGTGCCATCCCACAGAGCTGAAGCTTTGTCACCATTAGTTCCCACTCTTCCTTTGGGATTGCAAGGAATTTCCTGGAGGCACACTCAGGCCTGGGTATGGGAGGACGGCCAAGGAGAAGGGAGGACCTAGTCCTCAAGGGGCCACCTCTCCAGGACCACAGCTCCTAGCAGGACTGCTCTGGCTGGGATCAGAGAGACTAAGGCAAAAACAGCTTTGCTTCAGGCCGTCTAGAACAGAGGTCCCCACCCCCGGGGCTGCAGACCCGGTACTGGGCCACACAGCAGGAGGTGAGCGGCGGGCAAGAGTGAAGCTTCATCGGCCGCTCCCCATCGCTCCCCATCGCTCGCATACCGCCTGAGCCATCCCCCCACCCCCATCCACGGAAAAATTGTCTTCCACAAAACTGGTCCCTGGTGCCAAAAAGGTTGGGGACCGCTGCTCTAGAACCTTGTGCCGGATAGTTTTCAACAATGTATTTTTTAAATTGGGATCTAATTCACATACCATGAAATCACCCTCTTAAAGGGTACAGTTCAATGGTGTTTTAGTATATTTGCAGAGTTCTGTTGTAGGAAAAAAGAGGGGCACAAGAGGATGGTCACGTCCCAGGTCTCAGGTGAATCCCGGGGACAACCGCCAAGTGTGGCTTCTTGGCTTTGCACAGGAAAGCAAGAGCGAGCCGTAGTAAAGTGAAAGAAGGTTTATTCAGGGAGATACAGACTCCATAGACAGAGTGTGGGCCATCTCAGAAGGCAAGAGGCCCCGAGATACGGCGCGGTTAGTTTTTATAGGCTGGGTAATTTCATAGGCTAATGAGTGGGAGGATTATTCCAACTATTCTGGGGAAGGGGCGGGGATTTCCAGGAATTGGGTCACCACCCACTTTTTGGCCTTTTATGGTTGGCCTCAGAATTGTCATGGTGCCCGTAGGTGTGTCATTTCGCATATGCTAATGTATTACAGTGAGCATATAATGCGGCTCAAGGTCTAGTGGAAGTCGACTCGTCCACCATATTGGACCTAGTTGGTTCTAACCAGCTTATGTCGTGTCTTCAACAGCTATGTCATTCTTTCAAAGGTTGTGCCCTGCCCACTTCCTGTCTCAGTTCTGCAACCATCACCACTATCTAATTCCAGAATATTTCATCACTTCCAAAAGAAACCTCAGCTATACCTAATTTCAAATTCTGTTTCCTAAAGAGGGTCTCGAATTGTTTAAGCCTCAAGCCCCATAAAAATTAAATCCATTCCTGTATTAAGAGACCTTTTGCAAAGCAATCTTGGGCCAGCCTTCCGCAGCGCAGCCATTTCCAGAACCAGATCCACTGGGTGAGGAGAGGCAAAGAACCCCTGGAACTCAGATCCCTCACTCGCCTGGGGTTTCTGGTTTTGCCACTCCTTCCCTCAGGGCACTGGGAGGCTGGAGTCTCTTCTGAAGGACCCACCAGAAACTAATCTCCCTTCCTTTCCTGAGGTCTCTCCCCAGTCCTGAGAACTACAGGCTTTCGTCCTGTAGAAAAGTTCAAAAGGCAAGAATTTACCTCTTTGTTCTCTGAATTTTGTCTCCCTTCTCTGAGGCTGGGAAGAGAAAGCAATAGCTACCTTATCAAAGGTCACAAAATCACAGAAAGTAATGGTTACCAAAACCCCACCAGGGTTAATTCATCCAATTACTGCCCTGAAACAACATAGCTCCAGGCTTTCAGAAACTTAAAGGTCACTGTCCAGGCACTTCTCAGACAGAGGAGTGCCAAGAGTGATGCCAAGTGACACTGCAGCAGGGACCCTCCTGGAGAATGATGCTACCTCCCCAAGTAAAAAGGTAGCTTTATTATCCATATTAAAAAAGGAAAAAAAAATCTAAGGGTCCCTGTCTCCTTGCTACCACAAGCTGATGAGAGGGTACGGCGCCAGGAGCTATGCCTGTGTGAACCAAGCCCTAATTAGGGAGTCAGGGCCCTGGGTCCTGGGCTACCAGGGAATCATTCATTTGGGGTTAGTGACTCACTTTCTAACTCTGAACCTCAGTTTACCACCTACAAATCACCAAGCTTTGGTGCTAACCCTTTGTGAGGTCTTGTTTCCCTTCAGAGCTACGTTTTGTATTTTTATTTGATTTCATCTCATTAAAAAGATTGATAAATGGTGGTGGCATAAAAAAAACCCAGAACAACCCTCTAGGGTGGCCTCAGCCAGACACTTGAGGGTCACCACTTGCTCCCCTGGAAGAAGACTGGACAAATAATGGAGCCAGTCCAGGTGGAGGGGCCCAAGGTCAGCGCCCTCTATGTCGGAAAAGGCAGACCTGAGGTTGGAGCCATTACAAAGTGCCCAGATGATAGTGATGACAGCGACAACAATGACGGTAGCAGCTCTCCTGTATTTACTATTTGTGAGGCCCTGTGCTGAACAGTTTCCATACAGGGCTTTGTTTCCTTCTCATCACCATTCTATGGTGGTGTTATTATCCCTATTTTGCTGATAAGGAAAAAACACAATAGAGAGATTACAAATTTGAGCAAGGTCATACATCCAGGCATTGAGAGAGCAGCATTTTTATCCTGTCTTGCTCTTAACCACTACTGGATGCTTCCTCAAGCAGGCAAAGCCAAGAATGGGCCATCCTCTGGTCCCAGTGCATAGGGATGCCCTTCCTAGCCTGGACCAAACACTGAAGGTCGTTGGGGCCTCTCTCAGGTCAGGACTGAACTTTTACTCCTTTATTTGCAGTAGGGAACTGAGGATATTTGACCTCAGAAGCAACTACCTAAATTATGTAGAGAGAAAAAAAAAAAAAAAAGAATCCCTACCTCACACCACATAACCAAATAAATTCTAGCTGTACCAAAGATTAAGTAATGTATTGAAATCATAAAAATACAATTAAAACAATTAATTAAAACAATTAATTAATACAATTAAAAAACATAAAACAATATTATAATATTGGAATGGAAAAAGCTATTACAAGTAGCCACTTAACCAAACTGTCTTAATGAAAGAATAAAGCATTTTTTCTAGAGAAGAAAAACAACATCATTAATAAAGCTGAAAGGTAGAGGACAAGTTTATTACAGACAGAGGCCTCATTTGTTTTATGACTGTCTCCTACAAAACAAAACAAACACCAATAATCCAATGGAAAGTATAAGCAAAAGTTAAGAAAAGTTCCTAACAAAGACATTACAAAAGGCTGTTAAATACATTAAAAGTGTACAACCTTGCTCATAATAAGAACATTCCAAATTAAAACTACCCATCTGGTTGGCAAAGATCTACAAGGATCGGCAAGAATGTGGGGAAACACATCCTCACTCAGTGCTGGAAGACAAGGACATCCACTCAGCCTCCAGGGAGAGCAATTAGCCAATCAATCTTTGATCCTACAATTCGACTTCTAGGAACATAGCCTACAAATATGCCAGATGTGTAGGAAGTGATTTTATACAAGAATATTTATTGTATTATTGTTTTTAGTAGTAAAAAACTGGAAGTAACCCAAATATCTGAGTAGAAAACTGGTTAAATAAACTATGGAACAGAATGCTATGCGGGTATTTAAAAGGACGCAAAAGAATGAAATTGGATCCTTACCTCACACTGTATACAAAAATTATCTCCACATGGATCAAAGAACTAAATGTAAGAGCTAAAACAATTAATCTCTTAAAAGAAAACATCAGGGTAAAATTTCATGATCTTGGATTTGGGAATGGATTCTTAGATATGACACCAAAAACACAAATAACAAAAGAAAAAAATTGGTAAATTGGACTTCACCAACATAAAAAACTTTTGTGTATCAAAAGATATTATCAAGAAAGTGAAAAGACAGCCCACAGAATGGGAGAAAATATTTGCAAATCATATATCTGATAAGGGTTCAGTATGAAGAACATACATATAAAGAACTCTTCTAACTCAACAACAACAAAACAACAATCCAATTAAAAAATGGGCAAGAATCTGAATAGACATTTCTCCAAAGAAGAGACACAGATGGCAAATAAGCACAGGAAAAGACGCTCAGCATCCTTAATCATTAAAGAAGTAAAAATTAAAACCACAGTAAGAATCCACTTCATACACACTAGGGTATTATAATAATAAGTAAAAATGGAAAATAACAAGTATTTAGCAAGGATGTGGAAAGTCTGGAACCCCCACACATTGCTAATGGGACTGTGAAATGGTACAGCTGGTCTGGAAAACAGTTCGATGGCTTGTCAAAAAGTAAAACATAGGATTACCAGATGATCCAACAATTCCACTCCTAAGCACACACCCGGGAGAGTTGAAAACAGGTATTCGAGTAAAGTCTTACACGTGAATGTTCATAGCAGCATGTTATTCATAATAGCCAAGAAGTGAAAACAACCCAAATGTTCATCAATGGATGAACAGAGAAAAAAACGGTGGTATACCCATACAATGGAATATAACTTGGCATTAAAAAGAAATTAAATATTGATACGTGCCACAGCATGGATGGACCTTAAAAACATTATGTAAGTGAAAGAAGCCAGACACAAAGAGCCACATATTATATGATTTTCCATGTGTATGAAATGTCTAGAAAAGGCAAATCCATAAAGAGAGAAAGAAGATCAATGGTTGTTAGGGGCTGGACGGGGGGGGGGGGATGGGGAATCAGTGCTTAATGGGTATGGAGTTTCTTTTTGAGGTAATGAAAATATTCTAGAATTAGATAGTGGTGATGATCACAAAACATTGTGAATATACTGGAATCCACTGAACTGTACACTTTAAAGTGGTTAAAATGGTGAATTTTATGTTATATAAATTTTACCTCAATAAAAAAAAGGATGAGGAAGTCCTTTATGTATCAATAGAAATAATCTCCAAGATGTATTTTTAAATTTAAAAAAGGAAGTTTACCACTGCAGAACAGTGAATGTACATGCTATCATTTGCTTTCTTCTCAATGCATGAATTGACCAAGTTTTAATATAACTTACCTCCCTGGGAGCAGGAGCAGAGAAAGAGACCCACACCTGGGCTATCTCCAGGCTCAGGGGAGGAACACACCCTCCTCCAAGGAGGATGTAGCTGCTGATTGAGCCCTTGCCAAGGCTGATCAGACTTGTTTACCCAGAGTGCAAAATCAGTCAGGCTGCCCCCACTCATCCACACTCATGCTGGGTCCAGAGCAGGCAGCCACTGTCTGGGGCTCAGTCCCTTTGACACAGCCCCAGAGATCCCATCATAACCAGCCAAGGAGGGGAACCTGGCAAGGTGAACTGGTCACCTTGTGACCAGTTGGAGCCCTGCTGTGTACATTTACTCCACAGTCAAAGCCAACCCCTCAGACAGCCAGTCTGATCCTCCTCAGTTGCTTCAGCTCATAAGAATTGCCACGTTCAGCTTTGTTATGGATTGCATGTTTGTGTCCCCCATAAATTCATACTCTGAAACCCTAACCCCCAATGGGATGGTATTAGGAGGTAGGGCCTTTGGTGGGTGATTAGGTTTAGGTGGGTTCTTGAGGGTGGGGCCCATAATGGGATTAGTGTCCTTATGAGAAGAGAAAGAAACTAAGGGTGTCTCTCCTGCCATGGAGGACACAGCAAGAAGACAGTTGTCTGCAAACCAGGAAGCAGGCCCTCAGCAAACACAGAATCCGCCAGCACCTTGATCTTGGACTTCCCAGCTTCCAGAAGAATAGAAATAAACTTCTGCTGTTTAAGCCACCCAGTCTATGGTATCTTGTTATAGCAGCCAGAATGGATGAGGACAGACTCTAAGAGTGGCCCAGAGAGAGAGCAAAAGATGCCAAGTTCCACATGGCCTGCACAGGTGTGGAGACGGCATGAAGTGCGAGCCCCAGCCCTGCCCTCGGTTCCTGGGGTCCCCTCTGGTGCGAGCATCTTACCATGCCAGGTGCCATTTTAGTGTTAAAAGTTTTTTTATATAGCATGGCTCAAATATATATATTTTTATATAGCATAGCTAGCCAACTACTGATGCTCAATTGGGGAAAAAAATTGTGATCAGTTCCAACACTGGAAGAAATACTGGCTAAAAAGAACTTTTTGAAAGATAGCACAGTACTGTATTTTATGGGCACTTTCAGGTATCTCCAAGGATAATTTTGCTCATGTGCGATTCTCACTTCATGTGATGGCTACAGAACCTAACCCCTGAGTTGGATATGACTTCACTCTAATAACAGAGCACAACCGATTTCTGCTTGTAGAAAATAAGAACCGAGAAACAGGCACAGTTGTATAAATGCTACCCAAAGTTTCCCCAAACATCTCCCACCATCCCCTCCTACAAGTAAGTACTGGTCACATTCATTATGCAGGCAGGGAGGAGTCTGCATGTGTTCAAAACTTACTGTGTTCCTGGTGATCTACACAGAAATCTCATTGAAATTACATTATCAATAGAAGGTAAGAAATCTTGTCCTCATTTCATTTGTGGGGAAACTGAGGCTCAAAAAGGCTAAATAATGAGCTGAAGGCAAGTGGCAGAGATGATGTAGGTCCCCAATCTGGGAGATCCAAAGCCCACATTCTAGCTGCTTCACCACTTTGCCTTCTTACTCTGGTCAAATCACACTGATTATCTCAGCTCATCTGCTTTTATCTCTCTATGCTAATTTACTTCTTCAATTTACATGCAATTTAGTCCCTTCTAATCAGGCAACTTCCTTGTCTGCAAATGCTCATGGGGAGATTTAAGACTATACTTACCCAGAAATGTGTTGACCTAAACCTACAGCCCAGGCACACATACCCAAGCTGACTCGCTGAGTCCCTGAAACTAAGCAATTGCATGGTGGATGGCTTTCTCCAGTAGCTTCTCAGCCTTTCCACTAATATTTACAGCCTCTTGTGAACCCCATACTATTCTGAATACTGCTCGCATCCAAGACTACCTGCAGCTATTATTATTTTCCTGTCATTGATTTCGTGCTGGGATTTCTAAGTCCCCAATACAGATCTCACGCTTTCATTCCTTTTTCTGTCCTTGGAATGTGAAATATCTCCCAATTTACTACCATCTGCTACCTTAATTAATAGGCTGTTTACCGCCCCTGTAAGACCTTGCAGTGATTCTCTTGGACTCCATCCCTCACTTGGTGCACATTGCAGGCTCTCATTAGTCTTGGTTCATAATTCAGCTTTCAATCTCTTTGACAGCTCTCATCTCTAAGCCAATTTGAATTACATTTTTCTTGTAAAATTTCATAAGACACAAATATGCTTTTTTGGAACCTGGAACAGATTACGTCTACTACATTCCCTCTGTCCACTCCTTTTATAATTTGAAAGGCACCCCCAAATAAATAAATAATAACATCAATCTGGCTTGTTTGATAGAAATTCATGGGTTCTCTCTCTGCATTGGAGCCTCGGGTTTGCATGACTATCTCTAAGGAGTCCTCTCTTCCACATAACATGACTTGGTACATTCCTCCAGCTTCCCTTCACCCCAGCACCCTCATTAGCCAATTTGAATTGCACACAGTGCAATGGTACCCAAATGCATCAACAAAGATGTAAATGAATAAGGAGAATGGCTTTACAGCCTGAACTGCCAACATCACTTATAGTCAGAGGTGACTGGTTAGTCATTCAAACTAGAAAACAACCCATCATTAGAATTTCTGTTGTTGTTAAGTGGAATGGTCATTGTTGCAGATGTCCCTTAAAATGCAATCGTTCTGTATTCATAGGTGCAGCATACAGAAGTGAAAGGGGGAAGAGGGAAGATCTGCATTTATTGAACTCCTCCTTTGTGTCAAGTCCTGAGGTAGGGCTTGGCTTCACAGGTTTGATTTCAGTGATGAGTTTTAAATCTGGCTTCATCAACCTCATCTGAAGATTTTGGTCAAGATGCAGACATCCTGACCTCACTCCGAGGGATTCTAAGTCAGTAGTTTTGGGGTGGGGCTCAGGAATCTGTGTTTTTCAAAAGTGCTACCAGGCACTCTTGTGGTTACTGAGTGATTTGGGGAAGCATTAAATTCTCAAAGCAACCCAGAAATGTCCATTTCAGACATTTTTGTCCATCATTTGTTGGATGAGGGGGAAAAAGAAGGCTCAGAGAGATGAAATAATTTGCTCTGTGTCACAGACTGGGAAATCATAAACCCAGCATTAAAGAGGAGTCTGTGGGATTCTGGAGCCCATCCTTTCTCCATGAGCCCACAGAGCCTCCATTTTGATGGGAAACAGTTTTTTGTTGTTGTAATTGAAGACACTGAAGCATCATTTTAATGAAAGTAAATACTTTTTCAGCACTGCCAAAAGACATTTAATGTACGCTAATGTTCATAGCTGCATTATTCCCAATAGCCAAAATGTGGAAATAACCCAATGTCCATCAGCAGATGAATGGAATATATATATAAACATACCTATATATATATATAAAATTCAGCCATTAAAAGGAATAAAATTCTGACACATGCAACAACATGGGTGAACCAACCTTGAAAACGTTATGCTAAGTGAAAGAGTCAGACACAAAAGTACAAATATTACATGATTCCACCTCTATGAGGTATCTAGAATAGGCAAATTCATAGAGACAGAAAGTAGACTAGAGGTTACCAGGGGCTGGGGCAGGGGGCAGGGGAGGTTATTATTTAATGGGCACAGAGTTTCTGTGTAGGATGGTGAAACGGACTCTGTGGTGATCATTACACAACATTGTGGATGTGCCTAATGCTATTGAACTGTACACTTAAAATGGTCAATTTTAGGTTATGTGGATTTTATCACAATTTAAAAAGCATGCAAAAGACACCTGGAAGAATGAGAGCCCCCTGGAACATACCCTAAGAGTGAGATTGTGAAGTAAGCCCCCAAGACTTTCTTCTATTTTCCCCTGAAGTTGAATGAAAAACCGATTTCTGGTTAATCAAAGGTTCCGGTTGGTCACGAAAACACTGTACTTTACTCTTTGCTCATTTTTTCCTCATAGAAAGAATGGCTGGGGGGGAGCATTTTGGCGTGTAGGGTATGAAGTCATCCTGTGTGGTGGGGCAAGTGTATCTCCTGGTGCAGCTCTGCAACTCCTCTGAGGGACAATCAGACAGTCCTCTGGTGTACGTGAGCACATGACCCAAGTTCAAGGCTCCTTTTTGGAACCTGGAATGTCTCCCCTGTAAGAGTGCTGTGGCTGGTGGACGTGAGCACGTGACCCAAGTTCAGCAAAATTGAGCCCTTCTCTTGGATATTTTTTTTTAACTCTACAGACTGGAAACATCCTCCTTTTTTTCGGCACCAAGCCCCAAAGATGCAACCCCCAAGGTATGGGCAGCACAGGTCATCCAGGGTGGAGAAGCTTCTGCAATTGCCCGGAGGGGCCCAGTACCTGCTCCTGAGACCCTGGAGCTGACTGGCCCTGGGGCCCACTTCCGCCCTGAGAGTTACCTCTCTATCCCCCTCTATCTTTTGCATAGTGTCTCTCTATTTCTTGAGCAGGTTTCTGGTGTCTGCAACACAAAGTCCTGAACACTATGGCACAGTTTTGGTTAAATGCTTGCTAAAATTTCTTGTTTTTTTTTTTTTTTTTTTGCGGTACGCGGGCCTCTCACTGTTGTGGCCTCTCCCGTCGCGGAGCACAGGCTCCGGACGCGCAGGCTCAGCGGCCATGGCTCACAGGCCCAGCTGCTCCGCGGCATGTGGGATCTTCCCGGACCGGGGCACGAACCCATGTCCCCTGCACCGGCAGGCGGACTCTCTACCACTGCGCCACCAGGGAAGCCCTTGTTTTGTTTTAATTTCTTGTTTTTTTTAAAAAAAGTTTTAGCTTTGGTGATTGTGAGGTATAATAGACAAATGAACGTTGTATATATTTAAGATGTACAACTTGATGTAGGATTTGCGTATGCATCGTGAAATGATCACCACAGTCAAGCTAATCAGCATACCCGTGACCTCATATAATTACGTGTGTGTGTGTGTGTGTGTGTGTGTGTGTAGTGAGAACACTTAAGATCTACCGTCTTAGCAAACACAAATATACAATAAAGTATTGTTCACTACGGTCAGCATGCTGTATGTTAGATTTTCAGCACTTGCTCATCTTGCGTAACTGAAAGTTTATACCCTTTGACCAACATCTCCCCGTTTCCTCCACCCCCGGCTCCTGGCAGCCACCACTCTACTCAGTGCTTCTAAGTGTTGGACTATTTTAGATTCCACATATGACTGAGGTCAGGCAGCATTTGTCTTTCTGTGGCTGGCTTATTTCACTTAGCATAACCTCCTTCAGATTCATCTGTGTTGTCACAAATGGCGAAATTTCCTTTTTCTTTTTAAGGCTGAATAACATTCTGTTATGTAGATATGTATCACAATTTCTTTATCCATTTATCAGTGGGCATTAAAAAAATAAAAAACATTTAAAGATTAAACACGGACATTTAAAAAACAAAGTTAAATCCTCTGATCCTGCGAAAGTCGTTCCATGCCAATTTAAGCAAATTAAAAGTTTCCCTTTGTAAATGAAGTGTCTCGTCTAAGACCCAGGGTGGCCAGCACAGATGATGCTAAGACAAGATGAGAACAGGAGATACAGATGGGAGAATTATGAAATAATTCAAAATAATTAACTTATGTTTTTAATTCAGTTTGAGAAGTTATTTAAGGGAATTTTCTCCTCTTCTATGTTTTTCTAGATGATTTATATCTTCAAGGAAAATGTGATTACATCCTGCAGATCAAAGATACTGAAAAAGGATGCCTATAAAAGAACATTCTAGGCACATGAAAGTTAGGGCTCATGTGCTTCTGCAATGAAAAATGCAATCTGTTCCTTCTGAGAGCAAGAGTGTCCCGTGCAAGCCCAGCATTTGGTTCTAGCAAAGGGAGTTAAAGTTGGAGAAGAAATGCAATGATTGTTGGTCCTCATTTCTCCAGGGCTGTGAGTCTGTTGGATCCCAGGGGACAGTGTGGTGAAGGTAAAAATGAGGCTAATTGAACTTGGCAATGAGTTTAAACACCATGAATCTAGGCATGCAAGTGAATCAACATTAGATGTCCTGAGAGCCAGGAAAAGAGCTACAGCTTAAAGCGAGATCTGCTGAAGCAACAGGAATGGCGTAGGCTTTAAATAAACCTCAGGTTTGTTAGAAATACTTTTTTTTCCCCTTTTAATAGTTAACCTGACCCCAGCTCAAGAATCCAAGATACTGAGTAAGTCTATTGTGTACCTGGAGAAAACTTTCAAAACCTTAATTACTTATAATCTTGGTTTCAGCAATAATCTCAGTAATGCTGGGATAACCCTCCCCTTTCACAGCTCCCAGATGCCCCAAACCAACACACGTCTTATCTCCAGCAGGAGACTCTGTTTTTTATGATTTTAAAACATAGCTTGGAAGAGTCTCCGTCTTATCTTGGAGCAGAAGTGGTGTCACTTGCCAGCCCAAATATTCTAGTAAGAGTTTGCCTCTCACTCAGCTGCCACAGCTGCTTCTTTCAGCCCCAGCCAGACTCCTGCTGAGATAAAAATACAACTCATTTAGGTCAATGATTAAATGGAAAGTTATAATATTACTAATTAAGTTTGAGCAAATAGAGAACCAAAAAAAAAAAAAAACCCCAAACAAATTCCTTGAGGGGTCACCTCCATACCTGTCCTCACAAACAATCCCCCCCCATCACTCCTCACCCTGAAAGTAGAAAGTCTCAGGAAAGCCTCCCCCATGCCTTGTCACTAGGGTCTCCGCTTTCAATCTCAAAACAACCACTTATTGTCTCCTAAGCATATTTTTATCTGAGAGCCTGTGTGTTCATTGGACTGTGGAACAAACCTTCCAGAGTCTAGCTCATTTCCTGGGACCGCCAGCCCTGAAGGAGCTGGGGAAGGAGATGCACACTGGAGAAAGAAGTTGGGGAGCCCACACTGAGAGCTATTTATAGTGCATAGGACTCAGGTGTGGCGAAGACGGTAATGCTTCTGAAGATTCAACCAGCTATCGAGGTAAGGCACACTTAGGACAGGGCCTAGGGAACTGAGAGCCAGGCGCCTGGGATGCAAAAGGCTCTCGGGTGCCAAGTCTGCACTTACTGTACCTCCTAAAAACTGGTGCCCTAGGTGCCTCCCTTGCCTTCTCCATCCCAACCCTATGGTCCACACACCCCCAAGGATGGCCATACAGGTTCCGTTCTCCCAACTCGGCTTGTTTAAAAGAAGACTTAGTGGCGGGCAGGAGGGGTGTTTCTTATAGTAAGCCAAAGCATGGCTGCCCGAGCTGGTGATCAACTCACAGTGCGTACACCTCAGCCAGCCACATCTTCTGATTCCTCCCCAAGTCACCAAACATCTTCCTGTCGAATTCCTGGCTCGAGTCCCAAGCAGCCTGGGCAGAAGAGCTGGGGCTCCCTCCCAGATCACAGTACAGGAGATTCCCCAGCCACAGATGCACAGTGTTCTGGCTTCATTGTGCTTCAGTGGGGCTATTACCCCAGTGATGATGGGCTGACAGTTCTCAAGTAATTAAACAACCCCAGGAGTCTTTAAACAATCCTCTAATTACTAGTCTCACCACCAGAATTATACCTTCCAAATCCTAGCTGATGCTACCGTAGACTTTTGGGAGCTGCAGACGCAGACGATGGGAGAAAGATCCCAAGAGAACGTCTCGTCTGGGGTCATGATGTGTGAGTGGGTACAGTTTCCCAGGGTGGTGGCACAGTCAAGACAGCAGTTCAGGGCTTTCCTCTGGGCCATTCCAGCCCCCAAACCACAAAGACCCTCTGCTAAGACCCAGACTGGCAGGGATGTTTTGTTTTGATTTATTTTGTTAAGAGCAGTTTTACGGTTACAGAAAAGTGATCGGAAAGTACAGAGAGTTCCCATATAACCTCTCACTCTCTCCTCATTCCCACATATTATGAACGTCTTGCATTAGCGTAGTTCATTTGTTAAAACTGATGCACTGATATTGATACACTATTATTAACTAAAATCATAGTTCACGTTAGGACTCACTCTTGGTGTTGTACACCTTATGGGTTTTGGCAAATGTATACTGACCCGTATCCACCATCATAGAATCATACAGAATAATTTTACTGCCCTAAAAATCCCCTGGACTCCACCTATCCCTCCCTCCCCCTAAAACCGACAGGAACGTATTTTGATCCCCACTGTGCTAGAGACATTTGTATCTTTTTCTCTTTTTTCCCTTGAAAATAAACGGTGGTGATTCATTCAGGTCACAGGCTCATCACCAAGCTGAGCTTGCAGACTCTCAGGAAACCTGGTCAAGAACACACCGTACCTCCCGTGTGCCCTGTGCAGCCTGGAGAACCTGGGCCGCTCACTGGACCATAGCAGCCTCTCTCCAGGAGCCCAGGGTCAGAGCCAAACTCAATGGGTGCCCTTTTCTGCTGGTAAAGGATGGACGCAGACTGCCTAGTCATCCTCTTCCTACCTTCACGTTACCCAGTGATGGTTGGGTATGCGTGAAGTCCAGACCGTGCTGTAGATAGACGAGTACCCAGAAATGGTGAGAATGCAAAGAGCAGGCAGAGCTTATCAGCTTAGAGCTGTGATTCTCAAAGTACTGCCCAGGCATCCCCAGGGGTCCCCACGACCTTCTCGGGGTTACATGCGTTCAAAATGATTTCCGTAACAAGACTAAAAATTGTCTGCCCTTTTCACTCTCATTGTCTCCAAAGTGAACAGTGGAGTTTCCCAGGGACTACATGATTTGTATCACAATAGGCTGACTGCACAAGCCAGTACAAGAATCCAGATGTCTTCCATTAAGGCAGGCAATAGTTTTGCAAAATGTAAAATAACGCCACTTTTCGCTCTTATTTCCTTTGGAAAATATCGTTAATTTTCATTTAAAAAGTTATACATATAATATATAATGGGATTATTATTGTTGATTTATGTGAAGTAAATACTTGTGTTTTTTCTGGTTTTATTTTTCTAATATGGTAGATGGATAGATATAGCCCAGGTTAACAAAGTTTTTTTTGGAATCTTCAATAATTTTTAAGAATGTAAAGGAGTCCTGAGACCAAAGAGCTTGGTCTGATTTACAGCAAATGACTTGGAGCCAGAAGACCTGGGATGAAAACCCGATTCTGACATTTGGACGAGTTATTGGACGAGTCATTTACCCCCAACCTGTCCACCCACCCACCCAGAACCTTGGCTTCTTCATCTGTCAAATGGTGATAATAATGTTTTACTTCATGGGATGGTTGCAACGATTAATGACCTGACATATAGAAAAAGCACCTATGGGGCTTCCCTGGTGGCGCAGTGGTTGAGAGTCCGCCTGCCGATGCAGGGGACACGGGTTCGTGCCCCGGTCTGGGAAGATCCCACATGTCGCGGAGCGGCTGGGCCCGTGAGCTGTGGCCGCTGAGACTGCGCGTCCGAGCCTGTGCTCTGCAACGGGAGAGGCCACAGCAGTGAGAGGCCCGCATACCGCAAAAAAAAAAAAAAAAAGCACCTATGGTCTCTAGCATAGACGAGGCAGTCAATAAACAGTGCAGAGGAGAAGGAGGAAAAAGAAAGTTTAAAACTGAGTTCCCATTCTCCAAATGAAGATACAGCATGAGATCATTCATGTATCAATACAACTGGGCATGAAACCACAGTAAATATCAAAGGGAACCTTCTCCCTCACTGTGTGCTGCAAGCAATGGCCGGCCGAAGCTGGTGGTCCTTGAAAGATGGGGGAATTTCCATGAGCAGAAGGAAGGGTATTTCTCTGCTGTTCTTACAGGAGAGTAGCAGGAATGAAGGCTCAGGGGGAGCAGTGGGCAGAGCCTTTCTGTGGGACATCGAGCAGACTAGCCAGCCTGCCCCTACGTACACTCACACACCAGGCACGTGGAATGAGTACGCATAATCAAGCTTCTTGCACAATCATAATATAATTAACAGGGCCTTGGTGTATCACAGTTACCAACCATCTCCTCTGTTGCTTTTTTTTTGTTTTTTTGTTTTTTTGCGGTATGCGGGCCTCTCACTGTTGTGGCCTCTCCCGCTGCGGAGCACAGGCTCCGGATGCGCAGGCTCAGCGGCCATGGCTCACGGGCCCAGCCGCTCCGCGGCATGTGGGATCTTCCCGGACCAGGGCACAAACCCGTGTCCCCTGCATCGGCAGGTGGACTCTCAACCACTGCGCCACCAGGGAAGCCCACTTTTTTTTTTTTTTTGACCGCACCACGCAGCTTGTGGGATCTCAGTTCCCCCAGCAGGGATTGAACCCAGGCTGTGGCAGTGAAAGCCCAGAATCCTAACCACTAGGCCACCAGGGAATTGTCATCCTCTGTTGCTTTTCAACCCTTGTCTGCTTATCCAAATCCCAGGCCCCATCCAGGGATCTGGATGCAATAGGTCTGGGTAGAACCCAGGCATCTGTATTTTTATACACGCTCCACATGTGCAGCGAGAGGAGAGTTCTCCAGTCCAGTCTGGGCAGGTGCCCAAGAAAGGCCTGAGAGGTTCTGCCTTAAAGAGCATGCCTGTAACATAACTGGAAAGATGAGGGATAGAGAAGGGGCTAAGCCAGTCTGCTACGAGAAGAGAAGGCTCTGTCCAGGGGAAGCAAGACCGTCAAGAGAGATCACAGGAGGTGAGAGAGGGAGAGAGGACTGAGGACTGAGACATCGTCAGGGCCTTGGCAGGAACTGGGTGGCACACTGAAGATAGGATCATTCTAGAAAGTGGAGTGAGAGGAAGCCCACAGTGCGGAAACAGGGCAACAGCACAGCCCTTACCACCTTCAGGTATAGTTACCATACCCCCAGGGAACCTTGTATGGTGAGGCCAGCTTGAGAGAAGCTGGGCCCTGGAGTCAAGTGGCAATGCCAGCCTGAGGTGGCTTCACAGGAGGTAGTGGGGGAAGATATGGAAGGAATAAATATCCCAAACCCAGTGGAGGCCAGTGGCCTGCTTGTGTGTCTATATGTGTCAGCCTCTGGGGCAGAGAAGGTGGGGAGAGTAGAGAGTGGTTCCACAGGGGCAAAGTGAAGATGTCAGCCCAGCTCAGATGGCCAGGAATACCCAGTTTGAAAAGTCAACATATGTTTGGTTTGAGCCCTGTGATAATGTTCGCCTGCCCTCCTGGCAAAGGATTGGGGACGCCCTCGGAGAATTATCTAATGTGTCTCACTAGCCCAGGAGGAGGGGATGTGCGGCCACACTAGAAGTTCTCATGAGCAGCCCTGGCCACAGCCCATCAGTGCTAAACACGGGAGGCTTGCCGGCCTGTGCCACGCGCTCCTCCAGCACCTGGAGCCCCTACAACCCAACACAGCAGGGCTGGTTATATGTGGGCACTGAGGCTCTGAGGAGTTAAAGAACCTGCCTGAAAAGAGAGAGCTAGACAGCAACCAGGCAGGATTCAAACCCAGAGCTTGAGCTCTGGGCCATCCTATCATGCTGCTTCTTTCCAGAAAATAAAGTGTGTGAGGAGAATTCTCCATGGGTACCTGCATCCTAAAACTGAAATAAGGGATTGTATTAGTCAGGAGAATTTAGGCTATGATGCAATAACAAACATACCACATATCTGAGAGGCTTAACCGCCCAGAAGTTCATTTCTGGCTCCCATCACTGTCTGGTGCAGGGAGGCAGGGGGCTCTGCTCGTTGTAGTCACTGGGGGACCCAGGGGTCCATCTCAGCATGTGCTTCCACAGTGGCTGTGGGAGGGGAAGGGAATGTAGTAAAGAGTTCTCACCCGCAAGTCCCACACATCACTTTACACGTATTTTATTGGCCAGAGCAAGTGCTACGGCCCCACCCAAGTTCATGGGGGTGGGAAGTAGCGTCCTCCCCATGCTGTGTCCTAACGACCTCCGTGCTAACCCCCTTGGGCTCTTACTACGTGCCAGGCACTGTGATAAGCAGTTTGCACGTATCATCCTGTTTGAACTCCACAACCACCTACGAGGCCGAGTGTACTTATAGCCCCACTTCACCAATGAGGGCTGCAAGGCACAGAGAGGTTAAATAATTTGCTAAGGTCACACAGGTAGCAGGAAATAGGGCCATGGTTGAATCCAAGCAGTCCAACACACTCAACCACCAGACTCTGATCATTTATTGATTATCCAACTAACAATTATTTGTGCAGGGCCTGTATGGGAGGGATTGAGGACCCAGTGGAGATCCATGTCTTTTCACTGGTGGATCTGCAGTGCAGAGGACCATGCATTCTGCCGGATTTCATCTTTAGAAGGTGCCTGTTAGGATTTTAACCCCAAATCTCAAAGCTGGGAAAAACCGAAGAACCCGAGTTGAAACGACCCTCTATCCCATCTTCATCCCATTTAATGCGGATTCTCTCTGCATCACCCCCTCCTCTTCCCTGGGGCCTTACAGCCTCTGTGTCAACACCTCTGTCTCTGGGGACAGCTCAGCTTACGACTTCTTCACAGCACTGAGCCCTCGGTCTCCCCATCCTGAGGCCAGGGGCAACTGGAGTAACCCCGTTCCTTGTGGCATTCCCCTGTCACATACTGGAAAGCGTTACCACATCGTTCTCTGGATAAGAATCAGATAAGAACAATGTTTTCAATGCCCCATCCTGCTCCTGGAACGAGTGAGTTTCTTTAAAGAAAGGCAAAGTTCCCGGCATTTCCCAGCCTGGCCTCCTCCCCGTGGCTGCCTCTGTTGTTATGGTTGCCATCATGTCCCCACTTCTTTCCTTTGTACCAGGCACTCCCTGAAGATAATATCTGCCAGGCCACCCCTCCGGGCCAGGTTTTTCTGTGGGTGGGGGAATACCCACTTTGAAAAGTCAACACATGTTTTGTTTGAGCCTGTGATAATGTTCGCCTGCCCTCCTGGAAAAGGATTGGGGACGCCCTTGGAGAATTATCTAATCAGTTCTAGTTTCCCAGGCCTTTCTTGTTGGATTTTAACTTCATTTTTAAGAGAAAACAGCCAAGCACCACAGGTTACTAAATTTCTTTCTTTTTCTTTTTCCTTTTTATCATAAAGATTAGGCCCAGGCACTAAGATTTGAATTATCCTATGTTTTCTCAAATGGACCATATCAAGGGGCCATGTAACCATGATACCTAGTATTTGCTCAGTACTTTGAGGTTTACCTAGCACTTTTATATTTATACTCTTTGATTTGATTCTCACCTACTTCCAGTGAGATAGGCATCAGAATTCTGTCCATTTTACAGATCAGTAAACTAAGGCTTAGTGAAGTTCAGAAGCTGGCCCAATGTCACATAGCCTTTAAGTGGGAGAGCTGGAGCTTGAACTTCTAGTTTAAACCTACCATGAGGCCATGGCCACTACACGCTGGCCAAATTCCACTTCAGTGAAGCATAATTTTCACTTTTGATGCTTTTGTGGCCCCAGAATGGAACCAAGATGTTTATTCAGCAAGTGTATAAAGCATTTCTGGGCAAGTGCTATTTGGGAGTGAGCCTAGAAAGGGCAAGCGGGTGGGCAAACACCGGGGGTCCAGCCGAGAGAGGGTGCAATTCATCATTTATCCTCACTGTATGCAGGTGGCCCTACTGAAAAGCCAACCACAAGCGGGCCCTGGGCACTTCACTTGGGATCTGCAGGGAGAGGGCTCCCGGGACTGGGATGCAGAAAAGGCGTCTCCCCCGAGGGAGAGGTGTGGGCAGGCCTTCGAGCTAGGACTTAGAAGACCACGATGAAGGTAGAACAGGCACAGAGGAAGGGAACTGAGCTTCTGGACAAGAGCCCCCAAGGTTTCTCATGACAAAGGTACAAGCTTTGGGGGTCAACAGAGGCCAAAAAGGTGCCCCCCTGAGTCCCTGAGGTAAAACACTTCAGCTCCAGCTTCTTGTTGTGGTTTTTCATTTCCTTGTTTCCTCCCTCTTGGCTATAAACTCCCTGGGGGTAAAGAGTAGGTTCATGAGACCCAGTGTGCCCACCGAGCAGCCCACAGCTGGTGCTTGAACCGTGGTGGCTGGGAGACTGAATGGGAGGGGCATGGCCAGAGCAGAGGCTGGAACCTGAGTCATCAGTGGTACCACCTGGGCCGCTGCCTTCCCCTCTCCAGCCTCAGTCTCCCTCTTAGAGTCAAAAGGGTTGGCGTGGGTCATCTCTAAGACCCCTTGGACTGTCTTCCTCTCTCTCCATCCCAGGAGCATTTCTTGGCAGGCAGGCAGAGGAGTAGTTTTGTTCAGCCCCCACTCATTATCTCCTGGCCCTTTTTGCCCCAGAGCTTCGAAGTTTGCAGAATAACAGGGAGTTCTCATAGTTGGCATGCATGACCCGCCCCTACCGCACACCCCTTGGGCGTTGCTTAGCCGGTAGGGGGCTGTGTTCTGAAGGAGGGGCCTGAGCTGCGTGAGGCTGGCATCTCCCAGCCCCATTATCACAACCGGGCCATCTCTCGAAGCCACATTTCAGGATGACGGGTCAGCCTGGACCCAAAAATGTCTTCAGGTCTACCAGACTTAAAAACGCATCCAGGCCTCAGAGATGTTAATGAGAGGAGGAAAAAAGGCTCATCCCACAGCCAGAGGACAAGGGGCTGTCTGGGCTCCCCATCAACACCCAGTGTTGTGTTTCTGGCTTTCTGGCACCCAATCCAACACCCACTCTCCTCACTTTCTCTCTCAGTAACGGCATCCTGATTTCCTTTTGGAAACTTGCAAGCTGTCTGATGAGACCGTCATTCAAGATGCCCCGCCCTCCCCAAGACAAGAGATGGCACCTGAGCCCGACAGAGCCCACTACGCAGGTTCTCCTTGGAATCTGAATCCTGAGCAGAGGGACAAAAAGCAGGAAATGGTTGGTGGCCTTGTTCCAGTGGCACCACCACAGAGAGACCTTCCATCTGCTTCTGCCAAGACTCTCAGAGCAGCCGCGTTCCAATCCTTCGGCCCTGGCTGGTCTACCTTCCCCTGATTCTGTCCCTCATTTTCAATTGCCTGTTCTGTTGCCCACATCCCCAAAGCCCTATCTGATTCACCTTTCAAATCCAAAGGCAGAGGCATAGAGACTGCACAGCTGGTCATCTTGGGGTAGCAGAGCGAGACCCCTGCCTCTTCCCAAGAATCAGGACCATCAGTGTGGCAAAACCACAGGTGAGACCAGAGCTCCTGTCCCGATGCCACCTCTCAGCTGTATGGCCTCAGGCTTTGGACTTGACTTGGAACCTCAGTTTTCTCATCTCTAAAATGGGAAAGTTTGCCTACCTGTTGGGACTGGGGTGTGGCTTAATAAAACGCCCAGAGAGGACCTAGCACAGGGCTGAAAATCTACAGGACTTTCCGGGAGGGTAGATTAGATTGTCATTCTGATGAGAAAGTCTCATTGCTTCTCATCTGTTAACCCCAGATGTATTGGAGAAACAGAGTCAGCTTCTTTCTGTTTAACATGCACTGAAATCATCACCTTTTCAGTTGCCCAAACCATTGGGTCACCAAGAAAAGCCTTCCCAAGCCTCTTTCGGGAAAGGACTTCTTTTTCTAACTTGAAACAAGGAGTCATTTGCCAAACTGAAATAGCGCAGAAACCTTAGAACCCACAGATTTGAGTGAATTCTAATCTTGGCCAAAACTGGCAGGAGTGTGAGGGTGTGGGGGGAGGGGGTGGATGAGTCAGAGATTCCACCCTTCAGAGGGGGCAGCCTAATATGGCATTGGGGAGCCACGAGAGACGACTTAGGTATGCCTGGACTTCCAGACTGGAGCCACGACTCTGGCCAGGACCCAGCCGTACCCCTCCAGCCCCACCTACCCTCACATACACATGGAGCAGAGCCTTGGGTGGCGAACCAAAGCTGGGAGCCCAGATCAACTTGGGAGGAGCCAGCCAAGAGACCAGGACCTTGACCCCAGAAAGGGTGGCACCCACCTTTCTCCCAGCATGCCCTGGGGCTTGGGCCAAAGGTGGACCTGTCTCTTCAGGCAGGACGTGGTCCTCGCTGACTCCAAGGTCTCCTGAGGGCAGCCGACATTGATCAAGTCTGTGATAGGGACATAAACATGTAATAGTGAGTAATAGTGAGGCTTCACTCCACATAACCTCAGAGCAAGTGAAATTTATCTTCATCCCTGGAGAAAAAGACCGGGTAGGGGAGGACCTTCAAAGGCGAGAAGTGATTTCTGACAGTTTTACAGTTTAACGAAAACACAGAGATGCCTCTTCTTTTTTTCTTTAAGAATAGATACCTGTTCATGTATAACTGAATCACTTTGCTGCATACCTGAAACTAACACAACATTGTTAATCCACTATACTCCAGTATAAAATAAAAAGTTTAAAAAAAACAAAAACAAATAGACAAACAAAAAGAGATGCCTTTAAATGGCGTGGGTGGAAGCACAGCTGACTTCTAGACCTGGCTTAGCTCCTCACTAGCTGTGTGACTATGGGCAAATTGCCTTGCTTTTTGTGCCTGTATATATATATATATGTTTAATCATCTATAAATTGAGAGAAGTGCTTCTCAAACTGGAGTGCTCATCAGAATTACCTGGAGGGCTTGTTTCCTGGGCTCGGGCTCAGAGATTCTGACTCAATAGGTCTGGGGTAGGACCTAAGAATTTGCATTTCTAACAAGCCCCCAGGATTACAGAATTGCTCAGGCATATTCAGGGGAAAAACAAAGTCTCCTTGCCCTGGATGCCCAGCAAAGGTCCTCTGATTGGACTGGCCTTCTCACGGCTCCATCCCTGGAGGCAGCATGTGAATCCATTCCCCCAAACCACTCAGATCAGCAAAACAGAGATTGCCGATAATTGGGAAGGGCCAAAAGAAGGAATGATGCTGGAGAGAGAAGCAGCAAACACCTCCCTTGGTGTCAGAGCTGGCACTGGAACCCCAGTGAGGCACAGTCTTCAGCCTCTGTTCTTTCCAGCCCACCTGCCTCCAAAGTGGACTAGATCTGGGAGGAGTCCTGGTTCAGGACCCCACCTCCAGGGAAGACTGTACCTAAACATACCAGACAGATGAACCCATCCACATCCTTCCAGGAAGGAGGTAATTACCTTGGCTCTCCTGACAGGTGTCCCCCAGGGAGACTTCAGCCACATGCAGGAGTCACGCTGGGGCATTCGTGTATAAACCTGTGTCCTGGACAAACAGACAGAAAACTCTCAATCACACTTGGGCTTGCAGACTTGCACAGTGTCTATTTGCTGACCTCAGAGACACTCCCAAAGGACAAGGGTGGTGATGAAGGTGATAATGAAGGGACCAGTGTGTCTCTGCCTTTGTCCCTGAGGTTTGATACTCCCTAGGAGGTATCTGTTCAGATCAGGATTTCAGGTTTTAGATGATCTGTTCCCAAAAGTGAGCCAGCCATTTATCAGCCTTCCTACCCAAGGAATCTGGAATAATATCTTCAAATAATATCTGGAATAATATCTTCAAAGTATTCGTAGTCTAGGGGAAGATAAGACCCAAAGAAAGAGAAACCACAGTTCATGACAAACACCGTTGCTGAGCTTTGGATAAAATTCTAACTCCACGTGCAAGAGACCAGGAAAGACTTCCAAGGGCTGTGATGTTTGACCTGGGCCTTGAAACAGTTTGCCAAAGAAAGGCGTCTGGGGAAAGCCATTCTAGATATAGAGAACAGAACGTTGATTAGTGGAGAGGTTGTCCATGGAATGATGGGTTCAGAGTGACGGGAACATAAGGTCTCAGCGGGGAGTGGTGAATGACAAGCCTGGAAAGTTGGTTAGTACGTCATGCTGCAGAGTTTGGATTTTATCCTGAGACGGCAGGGGCCAACAAAAGTTTTTTTAAGCAAGAGAATGGAATGGGATGAGACGTGACATTTTTAGGACTAAAACTGGTAGAGGGTGGAGGGTGGCCTGGCCAGGGAGAGACGGAGACAGCCGGGCTAGTCAGGAGGCAAAGAGATGGGAGGACAGAGGGAAGGCCATGGTTATGGAGATGGGAATGAGAGGGACAGAGCCAGGACAGGACAATGGACAGGAAGTGGTGGCTACTGGATGTGGGAGAGGACAAGAGGGAGGAGTCAAGGCCACATCCAGAGTCTCTGGTTTGGGAGGCTGATGAACGGTCTTGACCAAGTTAGGGAGTGAGGAAGAGGAGAAGACTTGAGTAGCTTGGCATGAATGGAGCAAATGGACACGTATTGGGCCATTTTCTGTAGGCCACCTCTTCATACTTCACATGGCAAGTAATTCTTGAAAAATACAAATGACTAAGTGATACAGAGTAGATTTTCAAAATTTCCCCCCAGAACAATCATCTCAAGCCTGGAACTCTATCTCCTGATCATTAAAGCCAACAAGATCATCAAAAATACCTGCAAAGGGCAGGCAAGGATCAAAACAAGAATAATAAGCAAAGCAGTACTGGGAAGGCAACCTCTTCTTAACTCGTAATTGAATCACGTCCACTGACTCTTGTCGGGTGATATAAATGAACACACTTAAGAGACATCCACGCTAGGGACTCTACCAAGGCCCCATGTCCGTGTGTACCCCAACTGGGAATGATGGACAAAGTCCCCTTTCATGCAATCCTCTCCCAATAGAAAAAGAAAAAAACAATTTTAACCACGGAAATAAATAGAGAAGATGATGGTTTTAAAATTGAATGTTGGAAAAACGTCATGCAGCAAAATCCCAAACCCCAATCGTGGTTGAGGATGCCGCAAACCACACACATTTGCACTTCAGGAGTGAAAGATGTTTTGAAAGAGTCCTTG